>NW_028301553.1:23585000-23770000 GCF_042242905.1 Orbicella faveolata
GTCTGCAAGTACTATCAATACGACTAAATCAAAAGTCAAAATATGCTTATTTTGATACGTTAGTCACGACTCTCAAAAAGGATTAAGTTGACTATTTACATATTATTGGTCTTATCAGTCTTAGTGAACATCCTAAGGGTGATCTGTAATAAATTATGTTCTTTTTGGTAAGGGTGTCTTGGAAGGGGAATGATAGACAAATGTTACCCCGGCAGATACCGTAGAGAATACAAAGGTGTTTTATTTTCAGCAACATTATACGGGTCCTCTAAGTTTGACATATCAAGCTATCTTACCTGGTGCTAGTCCATGGAGTTCCGCAGAAGGCTTACTGGATTTATTCTTCTTTTCTGGCGTGGCATAAATTACCGTTGGATCAAGGAGCCCTCTGATTGAGCCACTGGTAGCCTGTGAGGGTTTTGGTCTGCGGCCTGCATATCTTCCCTTACCAGGCTCTGTAAGGTTTCCATTTGTTTCAGACTGAAGCATGGCTTGCTCAAAAGATGGTGGTTCTTGAGGCAGGGGTAGTGTGTTCAAGTCTCTCTGTGGTCCTCTAACGAGGTATGACGAATTTGCAACGACCTCTCCCGTGCTCTGTGCAGTAGGCTTGTTGCTTGAGACACGTGACCCTGGCTTAAGTAGCATTTCAGGCTGAGGTCGGACAGAATCTAACAGGGAAAATACAATCAGATTAAGCGCAAATCGAATTCTAATAGTCTATGTACAAGTACAAACGATTTTAAGATAACTGACATAATGCTTGTGCGCTCACTGGTCGAGAACTATGGTCAATGATGGCATGGCCATAAAAGAGGACTGTCCTGTGACGCAATGTAAGATAACTTTGAATTTGAAGAACTTGAGAAATTATCGTGACTTTCCCCATAAACTGATACCATCGAGTCTCATCGTGCAACGGAATGCCCTTAAACACTTATGGTTATGGTTAGACCATTTCTATAGGGTCTGTAGGAGTGTGGACCATGGACAAATGCGGTCGGTTGGTCTAATCGTAGACAAGAAGTGATAACATTAGGCACCATCTTTGATTGGGATTCAGGTGCAAACAGCACATCTCCCTACCTTCTGACGAGTAACCATAGTTAACATTGGCATTCTTCGTTTTCTTGCTATCGCCAATCGATTTCAGAGAATGTGTGGATGCAGCTAAAATGAAGGGATCATCTTCGACAGACTCCATGCCATAGCTTCGCCTATCCGTCGAACGGGACGCACTTGGGCCACCTACGACATAACTGAACAATAACAAAAAGAGCAATTAGTCACAATAGTAGAGAAAAGACTTGCGAGTACCCTGCAATATTAGCCAGCTCGATAATAATACCAAGTTTTCCCTCATTTTACTACAGTTTAACTGAAGTTGAATTTGTTCAGACACGATCGCTTCTCGCCCTTATAATTTACTCAGTCGAGGTTTCTTCAATTTGGTATTCCGTTTGGCCATTGATTGCCACCCTCCTTTGTAAAAATATAGTTAAAACATTTGGTATAAATCGTTCACTGAATCTCCTTTGGCTAAAATTTATTGCCAGTGACCTTGAGTTTCTAAGTGCAAGCTACCAAGTACTTTATTCTCGCAGAAATATCGCACAATGCCTTCAAATCACTAATTGCTGCAGATTTCTCTACTGAACATATTGAGCAGCAAAATTGGACAAAGGTGCTACCCTGGCTTACAGGTCTCCATAACCGTAGTTAGGGTCATTCTGCAAAGATTCGAGACCCTCTATGACCAGACGAATGTGTAAAGAAGTGGCCTAAGGACGCTTGTGTCCAGTCACAACAAATGCAAACATCGAAACTAGCCAGTCACAACTGCAAAAATCATGTCGTACAAAGCGTCGAATAACTGGAGTAAATAACAATTGTTAGCATTGTTCACCTTGACGTTGGCGACATTTTAACACCGTCAGCTTAAAGAAAAGAGAAAAACAAATGAAATAAAGGATCAGTGTCATTGATTGTTTCTATTCCCCATAAGATTAAACGACAATTAAATTGTTTCTGAATTTAATGTTCGAGTTTTCATGCGATTGAATTGTTCTCTCCATCATTTCGTACAGGTTTTCATCAATGTAGACCTTACTTAGGTGTAATCTTTGAAAGAAAATAAAAAAGCCAGCAATACCCTAGCTGTAGTGCATTATAAAGAAAACATGAAGACTAAAGGCAGGTTTGGGTACGGTTGGTTTTCACTAGCGCACAAGCAGGAACGAGAGCTGAACGAGAAGCGTCACGAATGACTGGGAGTTTAGATACCAGCTCCATCTCGTCAAAGAAACATGTGGCTCTAGGGACAAGAATAGACATGAGCCCTCCTCAATTGTTAAACAATATGGCGGAGTCCGTCTTGTGGTTTGCAATATCTTGGCACAAGTCTCGGTCAAAGTGAGTTATGATTGGTCGACGACCTTGTGTCTATGCTTATGCTTCTGTCGCTTGCATTTAGGACGTTTAGCACCCGCGTCCTCACTGCGACATAACCACGGCACAAGCCGAAGAAAACCAAGGCAATTGACTCAGTCATTGTTTTCGTTTTGGATTTTTTTTTTTTTTCGGAGGAAAGTAAAACACTGGTAAATACCTAGGAAGAGAAATTAACCATGGACATTGCCTCAGTCATATTTTTTTTTATTGGCTACGGCCCTGGCTTGCGCTTATGCTTATGTTCTGGTGTTTTTACTTACTTATGCTTTTGATTATGCACTCGTGAAAACCAGGTTTAATAATAAAACAAAGAGCTGATATGTGGAACTGTTGCCTAATTTCCTCATTTTATCCATTGAAATTCTTACTCCTCCTCAGAAACTTTCATTATTTACTTCATCGCTCAACCTTGTTTCGTGTCTCTGTTAATTAGGAAAGGCTTCACCGTTGTTTAGTCATAAAGTTCCCATAAATAAGACCTTTCAAATGACCTGTTTGCTACGAAATACCTTTCGCTGACCCAATGGATTGATTATATAAATGGAAGCCATATGGCAACTTCAACGACTTCAACGACTTCAACGACCAGGCTTCACCATTGTTTAGTCATAAAGTTCCCATAAATAAGACGTTTCAAAAGACCCGTTTGCTACGAAATACATGTACCTCTCGCTGACGCCATGGATTGATTATATAAATGGAAGCCATGTGGTAACTTCAACGACTTCAACAACCAGTACCTAGTCTACCTAGTCCTGTTGCCTGCAGCGGCAGAATAAGAGGTTGACGCCAGGAATCGAAACAATGCCTTAAAACTATACAAATGAGGCTCAGAGCTTGCAGTAGCTACCCCAAACCTATACAGAGTCGATGTGTAGTTACGTTGTGGCACACACTACATTATTGTAACAGATAATGATCGATTCTTCAGCTATTGAAACACTGATATGGATAGTTTTGTTGGGATTTCCTTACCTCCATCAGTCTTCTTGCGAATCGTGAACCAATAAATTAGAAAAATAAGAGTGACAATAACAAGTACACCAGCAACGCTGGCGATAACAGCAATCATCCAGTCCTCAAGGGTTTTGTCGTCATCATTCTGGTCTGGGATAGCAGTGGGAGTAACAATAACTAAAAAAAAAAGAAGCAAACAAGCAAGCATAGTAAAAGTGAGAGTCATGTAAAACAAGACATTTCTATATCTCCACCACAAAAACCATTCTAGATTCGTCGTCATTCTTGTCTGGGATGGGAGTAGGAATAGCAATTACTTAAAAGCAAGGAAGCAAACTTGTAAACGCAGTAAATGTGGAAGTCATGTTAAAGAAAACATTTATACATGTGAACCACAAAAACCATTCTAGATCGCGTCCAGTCACGGATTCACCGTAGGAGTTATCGAGGATCGTTTGTAACAAATACTGCTTTTACCCATACCCCATACCCAAACCCATGGCTTGATTATGGTTATCATGGCTAACGGTATTGCTCGTGGGCGGGTACGCGCAACGACGACAACGATGCAGTCGCGCAAAATGGCGACCATACTCCAGCTAACAGGTTAACAGACATGCAGCCTTGGTTTATAGCGTCCTTCTTTGATATTGGACATCCATGTTATCATCAATTGACACCTATCAAATCAAAGTATCCGCTGACGAGTATCACGTGACCATATTGCGGGCTCAGGTTTAGAGCTCATCGAGGTCACGTCACGCGGGCTCATGTCAGTTTAACTTGTTTTAAACAGGGCCCGGTCGTTCGGAAGCGGGTTAACGCTAACCCAAGATTAAAAATTAACTAAAGAATAATCTTTCACTTCTTTTGTTTTGCGTATTTTGAGATTATTCAAACTCAAAACAGAAGGCCAAACATTATCCAGAAAACCTCATTGCAAAGTTACAAAACTCAAATCAAAATTCTCGCTTATCCTGGTTTAGCTTGATCAGACTTTGAACAACCCTTCCCAGCAGCTCCGCTTTTAGGCTAGATCTGTATATTAATCTGCGAACAGATCAGCATGTTTCCCATCAGCCTGTTCAGGCGTGCACTGACATTCTAAGAGCAATAAACGAGGAAATCTCAGACTCTAGTCCACTGTATTGTTTATGTGTTATGACGACATGCCATAATCATAAAAACCCCGACTTCATTATTGCGTGCTCTTCTGTCTCCAAGAAAGCTTGGACTCACTTTCAGAACTGGTAGATGCAGTTGCGCCTGTTTGAGGTCGCATGCCTACTATGGACGAGGCATTCACGTCAAGATCTCCAAGCTTTCCATCTTTTGCAGCGTCTTGAAGTGTCCTAAGTACATCGCTCTCTTTAACAGTAGAATTGAACTTCAGGGCGAGATCAACAATCACACTTCCACACCTTGGAGGACACACACGAGAAAAACGTCAAAGAAAAGTTTGAAACTAAATTTACAGTCAACTGTACAATAATAGCTAGTTATCAATCTGAGTGAACAGTCTGCATACCTGACATCTAAAAGTATCGAGTTTTGATAATTAATTTCACTCGTAAAGATCCCGTCAATCTAAGATAAAAGATATAAAAGCGATTATTTCATACATTTTTAACTCTCTATTTTCATTAGCATTTAAATGCATGTGTATGAGATTGAACAAGCTTGAACAAGCTGCTGTCAGACACTATTGGTACATATAACATATTCATGTAAGACCTCTGTAACTTACTTAGTTATTTCCCTGCTGAGGCAAAAACCACTATTTGGTGGGCTCGTAAACATTTACCGCTTTCATTTAAAAAGCAATTGGCAAGACTAGGTTCTGAAGACCAGAAAATTAACTTTGCTTACGACCCGTATTATCGACCCGCAATAAAAGGTAAATTTATCAAGAAAAATTCAAATCTACAATTACGTACATATCCATTAGCAAGTACATGTTAGCATGTGAAGTCAAAAGCTGTGACATTACCGTCTCCTGTAGTTTACTCCATAACGAGCCTGACTGGCTGAATTGTCCATCAGTACAACTTTCACTTGTGATGACCAGTGTCACATTAATCACAGTGCTTGCCACGACTGGTTAGAGAAACAGATCAAAGAACGAAAATGTTAATGCTCTCGTTTGCTTGCCATGGTTTTTAGTTGAATTATTTATATTGATGATTTTCGTAAGTCAACGTACGATTTCAAACCAGAATAAAAGATCTCAATGAATCAATGAATCTCACTCTAAGTAGAGCAACGGATGCTTTTTACACAAATGTAAATAACTGAATCCATATGATCTTAGACGTGGAAAACAACACATGGAAACGTCAATCCTTTGACCTACAATACATCAGAACGATCCCATAGTTTGGCCAGTCAGCAATACAAGGCTATGGACATGGATATGTCAAAATAATACATCCAAGAAGAGAATGAAAAATTAAAATTAAGGGACCGTTCATTTTTTATGAGGGAGGGGGGGCTGGTGGGATTTGGGAAGCACCATTTAAAAATCGCATGACCCCCCCTCAGCTTACCAATTTTTTCACATGGCCCCCCCTTATAGCGGTCATTTTTTGGGATGACCCCCCCCCCCAAAAAAAAATTGAACAAACAATATTTAGATTTCAACTTTTTTAATATTTCTCTATTATCCCCCTACTTCACGTTATTGTGCTCACTATGAAGACAATATTTACAATCCCTATACTACAGAGAGCTGTTGTTTAAAAAACAAATCAAAAGAAAGAGAAGTCAATTTCGGATCTCCTAGTTATGGCTCGCCCTGAGCGTGTGGCATTTGGCCTCTCATTGGTATCTTCCTCATCTGAATTGATGAATGCAAAAATGACATCACTTGAGTCATCTTCTCCCCTAGAGTCAATGGCATCACTGTCATACTCATCATTGTCACTTTCATCCTTTTCACTGCTGTCAGCACTTACCCTGTTGTCATTTTGTGTCAATGTCCTGGCATTTCTCAGTGTTGGTTGGCCAGCTCTGAGAGGACTCTTCTGCCGCAAGCATGAATGTCTTACAATTGCCTTTACTTTCTCACTCTTGCTGCTTTTCAAATGCTGCTTCAGCCCGTGGTGGTTCAAGTACTTGTTTTGTTCTGGAACACGTTGCTTTTTAAGCTTGGTTAGATCTTCGCACAACTCAGTCCAAGGATAATCCTCATATGATTTATCTTTTGCGTCCCTACTTAACTTTGCCTTTTCTTCTGCTCTCCTTTTCCTTTTAAATTCCAGCACTTCAAGATGCTGAAGATAATCCACCTCAAACTTTGATTTGACAATAAACATATCTGCAAATAGAACAACGCTCTCTGGGTCAGATAAAACCAGCCTGCCACCTCCATGCTCTTTCTTCGCTTGGACCCTTGGCTGCCAGTCATCTGGATCACGCCCTTCTTTTGGGGTCTTCTGGTAGGAGAGGTAGTGGTATTCCGGTAGGCAGGAATGGTCAGGAACTGGTTTAGGATATCTTTCTATGGGTGATCCAGTCCATTCACAACAAAAAGAACAAATTTCTCCTACCTTTTCTTGACAGGACAACTTTAGAAACTCTCTGTAGTTCTCCCCCTCCTCATAGTGCTCATTCATAAACTTCTCAATCTTACGGAAGTAACAGTAACCTGGAACAGAGTCTTTCCTTGCTCCTGCATTGTGATACTGAACCAAGTACGAAGTGTTGTGAAAAAACTGGAAATCTGTTGATGTGTTGTGTGAAACACATTGTTACATTTAATTTACAGATGTCTTTATTTGGAAGGTTTTTACCTCTACTCTAGTGATAGGCATGTATAAATGTTGCCCTGTCCAGGTAAAACAAAAACTTACGAGTGTTTTCAAATCTTGCAAATAGTGGATTACTTTTTATAAATTTTAGCATACTTGTTGTGGTTTAAATTTATCTATGGTTTAAAATTTCTTAATTTTCAAGGTAAAATGGGGTTGACTAGCCTACACGACTTTTACGGTTCGTGACATTTGTACATTTACCGTTCTCTGTTCGGTCACTCGACCTTTCTTGTCGCTTCACTCGTGTTCATGAAGGGCACTTCATGTTGTGTAATAAGGAGGAATTGAGTGGAGTTGAGCCGTTAGATCGTGCTATGGCAAATTTTTACAGGTCATAGGTCTGCATGGTTTCCGCTGTTATCTGCATGTCGACTCGTTGAGTTTGACACCTCTGTAATTTGCCATGTGTTTATGCATTGTTTAGGCTCATTTCTATTGCAAGATATGCTTTTAAATCTCCATGAATTTGCTTTTGAGGGACAAAATATGAAATTTACCGTGAACATGTTGCTTACTTGCATTCTATATTGTGACGCCCGGCCCGGCTGTGATTAGAACTGTTTGCAAGCACAGTAGGTAGATCGTTATCACGGATATCATATTTGTTCTCCTACGATTTCCTTCGGAGACGCCGTAGCTTTACTTTGAGAAAGCTATACGTTTGTCTAGAGACATTCCTATGTTTCTTGCAGCTATCTGATCGAGCTTGTGTTTCTCTTGCTCGATGTATAGGTTTATTCCTCCTTTTTATTTCCTCCTCTTTTGCAAACCCCGTCTTTAAAATGGGGTTGATGCTATACGTTGAGTGCGTATTTTTGCTTTAAGCTCCTTGACGTTAGTTGAGTGCTGCTATGTCTTGCACGATGTAGAACGGGGCACGTCCATAATAATCATGAAAGAGGCTCATTCCAAAATGCGCAATAATGGCGAAAGCGACGAGTCGTTTAAGAAAAGGTTTACAGCTGAACGATCCAGGCAGTTTGACATCTTACAAGCAAAAGAAGCAATCTTTCTAAGTGCGGATGGCTGTTCAGAAAGGGTGAGTGAGTTTTCCATGCCAGGGTACCAGTTGAAGCCCAGTGATGGAAGAAAACTGAACTTCTCCATCAAAGAACACAGAGCAATAGTGGAAAAGTTGAATGCCACGATTCCACACTCTTTCAGTCCAATGGGCTTGCTTTAAAGCAGGGCGAAGAATTTGCCCACAGTTTTAATGTAAAACAGATCAAATTTATAGAAGCTAAGTTGACGAAGGTCACGCAGGACATGGAAGCACTAGAAAATAAGAAGAGCAATTATAACAGCATATTCAAGGGCATACTCAAACAGCACATCAACAAAAGGAGAAGGAAAAAAGAAAACCGCAGAAAGTCAAATGAAAGAAAGGGGAAGCGGACTGAAAACAACGTCCAACGAGTTTATGGAATCTGCGTTGGAAACCCGCTAGGAAATAATCTTCCACAATGCCTTGTGTACCCTCCTAGAACGGCCGTCCCGGAAGAGTGTATTGAAGTTGAGCATGTTGCCACGTCGTTATTTAGAAGAGATGGGCCATACATCGCACAGCTCTTGGAAGGGAATTATTTCACCAATGCTGCAAGAAGCAGAATCACCACCAACCTTGAGCAGGAAGTCAGAGATTATGTTTACACCTTCATGTACCCTGAAGAGTACACTCTGACGGAAAGCATTGCTGCTTCTTGCAGCATTGGTGAAAGAGACTCCCATAGCAGCACAAGCGGCGACGAAGAACTCGACGACAGCGAAGATGAAGATGAGTGCCAGTGAAAGTTGCATTCGAAAATAACAGTGTTAAATACTTCTTTTCAGTAGCTACAAATGCTTTTTGTCGCCAAACGTTTTTTTAAAGCAAATGGAAAGTTTATAATAAATTTGTATCCTGCCTTCTATGTTTATTCTATAGCAATTTTTTTGATATTCAAACATCATGCCATTTTAAAGTTTTACTAAAATATTTCACGTGACCCCCCCTTTTTCCCTTATTTTTTTGGGATGGCCCCCCCTCGAAAGCCATTTTTTTTCGCATGGCCCCCCCCCAAATCCCACCAGCCCCCCCTACCTTATAAAAAATGAACGGTCCCTAAGGTAAATTAATTAAATCAAGCTACACGCTCGTCTGGTAGCTTATGCAGAAGATTGATAAACGAAAATGCTGTCAGAAATCTCCTAATACGGCCTGTTTGCACAGAGTGGCTGAAGCCTAAGTGTACCATGTCGAGCATAATCAGGTCGATTTAGACCGCATGTGACGAATGTTAGCTACACAAACACCTGCTTGCGACAGAAAAAGCTTCTCAGGGGCAATCAAAGCTACTGTCTTGAATGGTAAGAAAAATGTCAAAATGTCGTGGGATTGATCTTAAAGGTGTTCTTAAACCCTGCAACACACGTAGCGTTCGACACTGGGCATGATTGGGTATATTACAAAGTTACGCCGTCTAAATCGGCCCGAGAGATTTTTATACAGCTATAATTAATAAACCTCGCTACCTAACCATGGACAATAATGATCGACAACAGATACTAACTGATGTCAAGCTGTTGTCGCCATATATAAAAGATATATGCTACTCCTGACATTCAACTTATCCCTTGACTATAAAGGGAAAACTCTGAACTTTGTTCGAAGTCTCCACAACCTTGGCAGCCGGGCCTTTGGCTAACGGTCCTGCATGTATATATCTCATAACACATAAATTACCAGGTATCAGCTTACCAAGGCTGGTATTTCTTGTATCACTGCCCAAACTATTTGTCACGTTGCAAGTATAGACAATGTCACTCAGCACTTCTGAGATGTGTAGCGTGCTTTCATGGCACACACTTTGCTGTGGATCACATGGTGTCCAAGAATAAGCCGGTTCTGGATTTCCCTCTGCTCTACACTGAAGAGATACACTTTGCTGTGCTGGAACTTCATGTTCACTTGCAAGTTTAATAATCTTGGCAGGATCTGTCAAAAAAAGTAGTATTAAAACTACGAAAACTGATACCCAGCAAAAAATTCTCTCATAATGTCTTCAATCCATCCAATTTGCATTACATACATTTATTAATCTCCAGGTTGCTAGCACGGCTTGAAGTCAAGTGTCAGTGGCCAATAATATTCCTCGACACACAACCAATTATCCTTGGTAGACTAGTGTTGTTTACCTCCCTTCCCCTCCCCCCCCCAGAAAAAAACAGATGTCCTTCGCTGCAATGCTTAAAACCAAAGATAACGTCTTCATCACTGAACTAACTACATAACCAACTACAGCAAATTTGTTCTTCACAAATAAAGAAAGCAACCTTTGGAAGAAGCATTTGGTCGATTTCTAACACCTGGAAGACCTAGTCAGGACCTCACTTTTGTCGCCGAGCGAGGTTGCAGATTCATAAATAGACTTTCAGAAAGAATAGAACATGACATTTAAGCATCCGGGCAGGAGCGGATAAATGAATTTTCAAGAGGGGGTGGCTGGTATCTTGAAGTTGCAGAATCAATGGGGCATGCCCCCAAAATGTGGCAATTTGAGAATTGGAACCTAATTATTGAAAGCTGTTACACAAGAAATACTAGCAATGTCACAAAGTAAAAATTACCATGAGGTTCATGTCCAGAGTGTTTGCCTTTATTTCTTCCATAATTGTCAATATTGTTTTTAATTTTTCTTTCCTTTCCAAAGAGGGGGTGGCTAGCCACCCACTCCCCCCCCCCCCCTCCCCTCGCCCTTGCTGGACTTCAATAAACCTCAGAGGTGTTGTGTTTACTTGCCTTCAACCTCGTCCCCGTCCAGCTACACCTAATATCTGCCCCTACGGACTCTTAATCAAAGAAAAAGGTATATTCACTTACATATGACATTCACTTTGACTTTGTGGCTAACTGGATTTCCAAACCCATTGTCAGCTGTGCAGCGGTATGTCCCAGAGTTACTTCTACTGATGTTTGGGAAGTCCCACGTTTGACCCTGGTGCAGTATTTCACTACTGCTACCATCCTCCAACACTCTGATCCAGGTGACGTTTGGTGTTGGTTCACCAGTTGCTTCACACAATAACTGCATGTTCGAGTCTTCAAGAACAGTCTGGTCACGACTTACATTAGTAAGGTTTGCTGCAACTGAAAAGAACATGCGTTTATTAATTTTCGTGGCTTTGATTGGTCTCCGTTTAAGTTTAATCGTAGCATAAGTTCCAGCCCAAGTTTTGGTCGATTCACGAGTCAAGGTCGAGTCAAATAATATTTATTTCACTTTTTCTTTTTTTATACAAAATCGTTTGACGATAATTGTTAAAAAAGTTGTCAGTCAGGTTTCACAGGAAACAGTTTTCCACCACAAGCAACTGCAAACGCGATCACGAAACCAAGATTTTGTTGTGCAATTGAAAACAATATAGCCGCAGAGAGAATGGCTTGGAATCTATCATGCCCTATAGATGCAACAAGGTGGCTCTCGAATGCCGCGTAATGCTATTGTTATACTCTATGTCAATTTTCACTGTGTGTCGTTGAAGAAGACCCTATGCCTTAGCCTTGTGTAATTGACGAAAATAAATGGATGTTGATGATTGTTTCAGAAGAAGCTGAAATCCCGCTTTTCTCGTACCCATAGTACATCAGTTTGACAAAGAAATTACAACTAAAAGACCACATGAGGCCAAAAACACATACGTTTAACCTGACTCGAACTTGACCCTGTCTCGCGGTACGATTAAACTCGTCCCTGTTTGCATTACTAGACAATGGCCTTTGCCAGCAGTGACATTGACAATGAGGTTGGTGGCTCCATCGTAAGATAGCTATACCGTGTACAAACACAACACAAAGAAATTGTCATTGGTCTATAACGACGGCAGCAGTGAATATAATGTCTACTTCAACATGGTCCATGTACTCTTTCACTAGGTCCACGTACGGTTTCCCAGGTAAGCGGGGGAAAAACGGAAGAAAACGAAGTTCTCGAAACAATCAAATATTTCTGAAGCTACTTACACTGCACTGATATCTCTATTATGCTTGTCAGCCCACCAAGCTTGTTATTGTTTAAAGTTTCAACCTTAAACTTGTATCTTCCACTGTCTGATCTAAGCGCTGTAAGAATAGTCATCGACGCTTTGGTATCCCCTATATGGATTCTGATTCGGTCTTGATAAGCGGGTTCCACATAGAGGTCACCCTGCCCGGATTTGTTTGCAATGCGCTTTTCTTCGCCATCACGGAGATCAAAGAATATAGCGTCTCGAAATGAAGGCGACACGCCAAGTGTGTAGCTATACCTCCACTGCAGAGTGATATTGTTCCCTTCCTGAACAGTTGACAGGTTTAATGGTGTTTGATCCCAGTGCATTTGAAGTTCTTAAAACGTCAAAATGAAAAATAAAACAAGATATGTAAGTTGACATCACTGCTAAACAAACATTAACATTCACTACAAAACTTTTTTGCATGCACTGGGAACTAAATCAGTGCCATCTACCATAGCCCCTTTAATAAACTAATAAATAAATATCTTAATTAACCACTACCCCATAGGGGCTTTCAGAGCCAATGGAAACAAAAAAGGAAACAAATAATGTAACTAAAGATATAACATGGTTAAAAATCCCAACAGGTAGGAGGCAGACCTCTTGGCTGTTTACAAGGGTGACCGAGGAGTTAAACTCGGGACAACAAAGAACTAGTGGAAACAGGATTTGAACCCGCGACCTCGGGATTCCAAGAGTGGCACCACACGCTGCCGCGCTGCCCCCTTTTCTGCTTAACTATATTGAAATACGGTTCCATTTTAGAAAAAAAAAGGAACGTATTTTGCTACGTCGCTTGTACTAGAAGTACACATACACATACACATCGACTTCAACTTCAGCTCAACCGTCACTGGCCGTCGATAAAACCAGGAACATGGAACATTCTGGAACATCCCGGAACATCGAATAACTATGATAATTATGAGAAAAATATGTAAAACTAGATTTTCGAAAATATAATAAACAAAAATAAACTGGTATCAGCTTGGAAAATATATAAAAAAAACAAAACTAAAACATAACAAAACAAAAATAAGAGAGAAAAATGAAAATGACTGTAATGAGTGAAGGCTCGCAACTTAGAAGACTAATCAGTCGTTCGCCATCAGTCTAATCACGTGACTGTGCCTTATTTCCAGATTTCGTTGTTCATAGAAAACCAAGGTGGTCACGCGTTAGAACTCTTTAATCAGACCGAAAAATATGGGTACACGTGTTGTCACAAGTGTTGACGATCTGAAATTGAATTCTAAGTGTCGCCAACAGTTCAAGTGCCTTTCCTGGAAAATGTTTTCTCCAGTTAAAGTTAATACTTAATTAATTAAAAACACTTTTCGCTAGTTCAATTTCACATGCAGATCGCTATCGGACATTCGATCAAACTTAGTTTTTTTATCGAACCATGCGAACGCCACCAAAGTAGACCAAACATGCGAAGTACGCGCGTGAAAGCACTGCTCTAATCTTTGATTACTCGGGCGAGTCTGCACTTGGTGGGCGATACTGCCAAGCGTTCCTGGCGGAGAGCGCGAAACTGGGAATGATAAAATTACAACACGAAGACGGAACAGAGACAACTTACTTACTTACAACTGACTTAAAACAAGCAACTGCATGACGCTCCTACGAACACCTCAGATATTGAAGAAATCAGGGATCAACAAAGGAAACGCAATGAATAGCCTGGCATTCATCGTCCGAATCGTCCATGTTTGTGCTCAAAAACAGAGTGCAGTAAAGACACGTGACGCAGTTGGCGGGAAAGAAGAGGAGCCTACACTCATTTTGGTCTGTTGAAGGAATACCCAACGCTCCCTACCTCTCCCCTACCGACTCCCGTACCCCCAAAATATCTTTTCGTATTTCGAACTGATACCAGTTTATTATTGTCTATTTTATTTTCGAAATAAAACAGACAGAGTGACACAGTTCTTACCTGTCAACTTGACACGAACATTGTATCGCCATGTGCTCGACGTCGTAAGTTTGCATTGGAAGGTAGCTTCTTCTCTTTCAGTTGCTCTGTTTATTATCAAGGTGGCCACTTCACTTGTGCTGATATTAAAACGTGCTCCGAAATTATTGAGTATTGTCGTGGTCTCACTGCCATCACTATGATGGAATTTTAAGCCAATATCGATAGCAGTTTCAGAGCCGTCTTCAAAAATGGAAAATGTAGTAATTTGCAGTTTTGGGCCGGGGGACAGTATGTAATTCCATTTCAGATGCACTTGTGTACTTCTATTGAATAGCAAAATGTCAACTGTTCTAATGTCAGTTGGGTCTGTCTGATTCCAGGCTGGCGGAGGAGCTGTCCATGTTACAGAAGTTTCTGCAAGATTGTCATGTCACAAATTTACATTGACCACTTCTAAACACACCATCGGTTTTTACTGTAATAATGCTACTATCGTAAACACTCGCTTCTTATTGGTTGGAAGCGGATCAATTTATCCCCAATTGTATCGATAGCTGAACAATTAAATTTTAGTTGCATTGGTCTCATTTGAACAATCAGCTCTTGATAACTTGAATGAAAGCGAACATGTCCCTGTTACTAAAAGAAAATAGGCTTTTTTCTCAAATCAATTAGGGATTTATTGTACTGGTGAACAGATATGACTTTTTCTAGTTCTCACAAATAGAAATTAGAAGTCAGAACTGTTCACAAGTACAATTAATCCCTAATTGTTTCGAGAAAAAAAGACCGTTTTAACAATTAGCCGAATACATGTAGCTCAAATCAACGCTTACAAGTTTGATTACCAGCTACTATCGGTTGTAATAGTCAAATATGCCTTCATAATCCGTGTAGTTGTAATAATATGGCAAAATTCATCCTAAACCCATTTGAACATTGCTTTGCATTTGCGAAAACCAGGCAGTTTCATAGCTTCGAAAAAGGTAATTTAAAACATCTCAAAAAGAGCTAGCTGTGTTGAGAATCACAGACACGACAAACGAATTATGACATCGGCTTCGTAAACTGAGGCATTTTGCAATCGTTTGGTACGGCAATGAGATTAACAACGGCTACAAGCTGTTCACTAAATTCATGATATCAAAAGACCTGACGGGTGCGCAACAGCGTCAACATTTTCGTTGTTGCCATGGGAATCCAATGGCAAATAAGTTTCTTAATAAAATTAAATTCTGAACTATTTATGAATACCAAATTTAATGAATGTTACCTTGCTGCGCAACTTGGCGGAGAAAAATTATAGATAAATGTATGGAAAATTAACGACGCGGCTAGACGCTTTCCAGCACAGCTACTTGTACATCCCTCAGATCTGATTATGCAAACCTTTGTCTAGTATCCAAGAGAGGTTTAAAGTTATTGACTGTGGGATTTCGATACAAACAAAGTCCTCTCTGTCGAGTGTCACCTTCTTATCAAGATCATCACGGTTTCCAAGACCATGATAGGGTCTACAATTGAGCGGTTTTCATTTGTTTTCAAGTGTCAAAAAGTAATTAGATTTTACACTTATACACGATTGGCTTAAAAGACCTCGCGCCACTTTTTCGTCCAATCAGTAGTAAAACCAAAATCGCACACGTTTTCCCGCGCTTTCCGTCAGCGACACGTAATTACTTGGAGTTTTGATTGGTTCACTGGGTTGACTGTGTCCTTTGTGATTGGCTAGCGTGATTACTTTGTTTTTGGTTTTAAGACACTCAATCCTCCGTAGGAAAAAAGATGGCGACTGGTTCATTTACCCATAATTCTTAGCGCACGAAAACTCTGACAACGTTCATAAAAACGTACAATAAAGTTTTAACATCTTCAAACCTAACACACACTATTTCGCAAGTACAGGGACAAAAAATTGCAAAAATACAGCTTTTCATGTACTTTATGGGCTGTGTAAGGTTCGCATGCTATTGTGGTAAAATGTACAGCCGCGATCTTTTTTTCCTAGGGAGAATTACAACCGCTCTAGAGGAATTGGGATTTACATATCTCAAGAATGGGAAATGTAGATGCTGGTCATTTTTATGACTCGTGACTCTCCGAATATTTGAGCGTCTAATGAGTTATGGAAGTTCGAAATTATGTGAAATTAAAATAGTTTGTGTTTGCACGGGGGTCAGGAAAAGGCTGCCACCTCCTGTGTAGCCTTTCGAAGGATTTTTAAGAAATGTCTTGTTTGGTTCGCTCTTTGTTCCGCTTAATTCGGGTCAGCGTGATTCTCTTGCAAAAAGTTTGCCAGGTTGTACATTTGCCTTTACAAATATTAAGTCTCGAGAACTCCATGCGTTTTAGCCTGCTGTGCAGACAGATTTCCACGTGACTGAACCACGAGAAGAAATAGTAGATGTCTGTACCCAGGCTACCACCCCTAAACTGTGTGTGAGTCCTCTCAAAAGATACATGTAAGTCTTGATTAGTTGATTTTGCAACGAATCACTCGCTAATTTCTGTGCGAAGGCGCTTGCATCGTTTTCAAACAGTCAACGAAATCAAAAGCGAGACTTCGTCAGGCGGTCAAATCTACAATTCAAACCAAGAATGGAACATACTCGCACCATCACTTCATTGGCTGAACGCAGAAATGACAGCCTCACCCCCACCCTCCACAAAAAGGAACAAACAATGCATCAAGGAAAAAGGAAACGGTACAATACGGCTTAGAAAAAGAACCAAGTGAGGCGATTTCACACCGAAAATCATCGAAGGTTTAAATTTTACCTATGCATATAATCAATACGTTCACGTCAATGTTTTGTTTGTGTGTCCTCTAATGATAATAAATTGGATCACTTGTTATGGACCCGCCGGCAAATTCGGCAAAGCAATAATTGATCGAGGAGACGCATTAAAAAACTGACGCCAAATTGATTTCACAACAATGGAAAATGTTCCACTCAAAAGGAGAGATTACGTCATCTGATAAAAATGTGAGAAAACTTGACTTTCATATGGTTGACAATTTGACGATTCTCGGGATCGCCCAGAGCACGATAATGCCTTTCAGATTTCATACGTAATACGAGACAGAAAATAACTCTCCGAAACAGTATTTTTAATGATCAATTAAAATTTAGTCCAGGAAAAAATATTCTACAAATTTGCTGAATCATTCCCGAATAGAGTCTATTTTTAAAAGCGATTTGAAGTTGAAAAGAAAAGAACTGATTATATATATTTTTCGCTTCGTAGCAAGTTACGATATGACGAGTTCAGCCGATTTCATTACAATGACTCTTGATTTAAGACTTGGAATGTTTATGTGTAAATTCTTGTTTAAAAACACATTCGCCGCTTAGCGCACTGATATTAAATGCAAAACAGTTTGGTTGAATTTACATACTAAAATGTCCGTGCGTGATATCGTCAAGCATGTGTCTTAGTTCCTGACGAAAGATAAAAAATATCCAATGAAAGTGCGAGAGAACTGTCACTTTATATACTTGTGCTCAAATTCTCAAAGACTCAAAACAATAGTAACACAACGAGGTTTGCTTTCGAGAGTCACGTAACAGTCAGCGTTTGTTCGATCGACAAGCCGATGACGCTATTGTTTTACTCACTCGCAGGTTGTGAATGTTTCCAACATATTCCGGTATCTTGTCGTTGTTAAATGAATCTATGAAGTCGTGGAAGAAATTTGATTATAGCTTGACTCCTTTAGAAATAAAATATTAACCTAAATCCTCTTTACTGATGTTCACACGAGACAAACAGCAGAGCAAATTTGACAGCTTATTTTCTTTATCTCTATATTTTGATTGTTGTGATTAAAACGTGCATTTGAGCAAGTGTAATTGCGTTTGACTCCAACGTTATAGTTTAACTTAAAGAAGCTGAAAAAAAGACTAATTCATCAAATAATCACAAACTCAAATGAAATCCAATATCTATCTAAACAACGCCATGAAAATATAACGATCCACGAAACATTGTTAACCGGTTTATGTTCAGTTTTACGCCAAAACAAAACCACATGCCCATGATGAGTCGTGCATACACACTTCTGTCACCTCTACCTCAAACGATATGAGTTCCAAGCCTCTCGTTTAAACATCTAAAAGCGAAAGCGGTTGCTCGTTCATGCATGTATTTACTTTCGTCTCGCGGAATAACGAACTTCGCTCACGATAAACAGACGGTCTTTAACACTTACAGATACTACCATCATGCGAAGTGCTAAGCTTGTGTAAGAAGATTTCGCTTACCAACAAACTGGAAGTTGGCAACCAGCAGAAGAAAGAAGCCGCTTGGACAGATGAAACCAGCCTTTCCAATCCCTAGATTAATTGTAAATGCAGCCATGTCGATAAACAAAGCATTACCGTGGCATCTCTGATGGCCTCTGATAACTCCGTCCTCAAGGGAAGTCCAACTAAATCTGCTTAGCTGCCAGGCCATTTAAACTACAGGTTGTTATGAATGCATGAGCGATTCCCGCCATTTCGGACATTTCGCAGGTAATTTAACCGGCTAAGAAACAAGCCCGTGTGAGTTAAGTATTTCAAACTTTGCGGTTACTGTATTAAAGCCCACTGATTTAGGTTTTAACCGAGTAATCGACGCAATTAAAATTGCATCGGTTACTCGGTCTGGCTTTCCGCACAAGACAACTAATATGACCCGGAGATGTAAAAGGAATATTTAGTCACACCTAAAGAGGATTAACGGGATTCGGAACAGGGTATCAGTTCAACCCTGTGTTCAATAATAGTTTTTTAGTCTGGGAGATGGGATGGGAGTTATCGAACTGCTAAAATCCCGCACAGGGAATTAAAAGAATCACTGTGTACAACAAACTTCTGGGAAAATTATTAGGGGCCTTAGAGGTTCGTAGAGCGCTCTCTCCTCCCTGTTGGTGATCACTAAAGGAACGAAATTATATTAAGAGAGTCTCAATGGGGTGGTGGCTTATACGACTACCGGTTGACATTTTGGCTTCTTTACGGTTAACGGTTAATTTGTTTTCCTTACGGTTAACAGAAATTAATAACCATTGTTTAAAAAAGTTAAAAATTTATTTTAATCACTGTAAAACATTTGAGGTCTCAGGACCATCGCCGGATGAAAAAGGTATAATTTAAAAGAATGGTAGACGGTTGTAGGTTACTACCAACTCTCCCAGCGTTTTCCTGTACTACCAAACCACAAGAAAATACACAAAAAAGTCTTGAAAAGGGATCTGGAGACTTTCACTTTCGTGGCTAACACTTTCTTTATGGTTAACATTTCTTTTTTCGGCTAATGGTTAAAATTCTCCAATTTTCATGCCTAACGGCTAAATTTTTGGGCCCGGTTTACGGCTAACAGCCAACCCCGTTGAGACCCTCTTATGACATGTGATGGTCGAAAGTATAAGCACTAGGTTTAATAATTCTTACTCGTTTTTGCTCTACGATCTAAAAGTCCCAGTTATCTTGTTGCTCCAATCGGGAATTTGAAGCTCGTTTTAGCTGTTGATGTATTCTGTAACTAAAAGCGAAGTCTGCCATCGGTCCAAAGATCTAAAGAGGCACACACGCCGCCCGAGTTCATTCCCTTTCCGCAGCAAATACTGACTTGGAGGACTGGTACACAGTGAAACCTCGCACTCCACCCCCTTCAAGCGTCTAGCATTTACGTCACTCCTCAGTGAATACGCGCCGATGTATTTGTCTTTAATTGTTGCTAATTAACTCTGAAGTTCCGGCCAAACGATCGCAACATGTCAACACAACATAGTCCCAACATTGTTGGCCCAGCATTTGCAAGCTCCGGCCAAACGTTCGCAACTTTTCAGCCCAACTAATCGCAGCAATGTTAGGCGCAACATGTTGCGCGCGTTTGGCCACCTTGTTGCGACACGTTGGGTATTGAAAATCGAACTATTGCGCATGCCCGGGTGTGACATTGTTGCACGAACCTGGCCAAACGACTACAACATCATGCAGCATCCACAAACGTTGCATGAAAAATTTGACCATTTTCAAATTTGAGTCAACAATACCCAACATGTCGCAACATGGTGGCCAGACGCGCCAAAAATGTTGCGATATGCTGCGTTGAAATGTTGCGATCGTGGTGTGAAGGCCTGGGAGAAAGCTGTACAGGAACTAGGCAAGGCACAATGCATTACAATACGTATCGCAGTAAAGCTAATGTGGGCCACCAGTATTGCACTTCAATAACGAAGTCAGTTGTATTCACTGCTACCCGTTCAGGTTTTGATTTTGTGAAGAGTTGACTGAAGGTTGTTGCCTGCGAGGGTATTTGTCCCTCACCCACCGAAGATCCCATCTTATCAGTGAGCAAACGATGCATGAAAGGTTAGCTCGGAAGAAAACACAAGAACTTTGTTGTGTAACGTATGGTGGAAGTGCAATTTTACCTAATTCGCCCCCACCCCCTTTAAAACAGTTGCTTTTCACTCTATAAGGCACCCTACCACGTACTAACCTCCCCACCACCCATCCCCCCCCCCCCCCTCCGCCCCAGAATTTGCATCAATCTTGAGTGTCCTACTCAGGGATAAGTACCCGGTATTTGCCTTAAATTGTGGCCAATATGAAAACCTTTATAACGCATTGCATTATGTATCACAAAAGGTTAATATCAGCACCAGCACTACACTGCAGTAACGAAGTCAGTTGCGATTGATACGCGTCCAGGGTTTGATTTTGTGAAGAGAATTGTTGACTGAGAAGATATCGATTTCTTTGCCATATGCGGCAGATTTCGATACCACCAGAGTAAATGAACAAAGGGTGGTAGGAGAAGCTTGGAAAGTAGAGTTCGAAAATAAAAACATCAAGAGCAACATTAAGTTAACAACAAACTTTATTTTTACTTTAATTTCTGATTTATATGAAATCTAGTAATTAAAAAATCAACTGCGTCATACATATTGACGCGCTTATCATCGACACAACTAAGCACTCTTAAAAACGGGCCAATGACGCAAGGTTTTCTCAACACTTCTTCAGCTCATTTCAAAACCTCGCTCTTTTTACGTTCAGAGTAATTGTGTTTAAAACAATGCAATCTAAATGTTCATACGAATGATACACGCCCCACTATTATTTAGTCATTACAAGTCAATGACACAGAGAACTGTTTTCAATATACAATAATATGCATGATTAAAGAACAAGAACTAAATGACGACTATTTAACTCATTATAAGAACAAACATTGCTGCTACTGCAATTTAATTAACGCATGGGTCATTATGATCTCTATGCACGCATTTACACCATCTTATTTTCACTTACTGTTGCTAACACCAAATGACCCGTTAAAATAAATACTACACGAACATTCATTTCATGAATGATTTAAATACTCATAAAAGATTCAAATAAGCTACTTAATCCTAAAACAAAACACCCGAAACTTAACTAAAAAGACAAAAGAACTCGACAACAATCTGGTGTTGGGAAAATCTACTCCAACATCACGGGACCCTAGTCAAGTTACAACATCAACCCTTTCCAAAAGCCCCTCGTTTCATTCATGACACTTGTAAGGTCAAAAACAAAGACAATGAGAAAAGAGGCAATCCTAATCAGCTGGCAGTTGTAAACTGTAGAAACTCAAATGCTGAGAAGGAAGCCACATACAGTATGCCATAAAATTATCTTATCACTACTTGTTAAGACAGCCCTTTTTGTTGTTTTTCGTTTTGGCTGATGGGTTGGATTCCTTGGATTAAGGACGAGTATCAGATATTATTTTCCTTAGTTCTTCTTCTTGGTTTATCCATAGTTAATAGAGGGGAATGATCATGAAATCCGACAAAGTTCTTTGTTGTATGTTTTTGTTCGCTTTGTTGGCCTTCACCGTGCACAAAACACAACAGTTGTTTACTCGGTACTGAGGAACTAACCAATAAAAACGTTTTGATTACGTAACTCATGCATAGTGTATGAACGCAAAACAAAAGATTGTGCACGGTCGTGGATCTTCCAACGTGAATCTTGGCATCTTTGTTTGCTCCTTTGATGTTTGCCGGGCTTCATAACCAGTCCCCTCTATTAACTATGGTTTATCATATCAGTCGCACCCCTTCCTTTGGAAAATTTCATTTACTAAGGATGGAGGCTATCCTAGCACATAAAAGACCATGCTTGCACTGCAACAGAAAACCATAAGATCCTACTTCTTAACAGTACTGTGCATCTAGAAAAATACATGTATTCACAAGCTATAAAAATATCTACGAACGTTTTAAAAAGACGAAGCAAGACACGTGTTGAAAACAACTTTCCAGAAATGGTAGATGTCAATTTTGCAGTAGTGCCTCAACGTACAATGTAGGAAGCAAGTGTTTTACGTTACTACCGCACGTACTCCATTACCAAACTACTTCAATGAGCGGAAACACGCGATAATTGATGCGTCTTGCACGACAGTGGTTGCACACGAGCGTATTCTTTTCACTATCGCGTCACTGATTAGTCATGGGACCTGGGTATTACTTTTAAGACTGAATCAAAACCTATTTTAGTACGTTCCTAATCTGAAATAAACTTTAAGGGGTGCTACATACACGTTTCTCTTTGCAATTTTACATTATTTAACTTACAAAATTATTTACCTTCTATAAGCAAGCACAGCTTGCGTCTGACACCATTCACTCTTCTACGCCTTATCTCTAATTTACCTTACCACAATTTAAGCTATAATTTCACTAGAGCACCTTTATAAGTGGAAAATTTAAATTTGTTCCACGACATTTTCTTGAACTTAGTTCAGGCACGTACTTGGCTCAGAAAGGCTGACGGTATGGTTGTTTCACAGGATAACCCTATACTAACTATTCGATAATTTATCACTAGGGCAATGAGAATCTTACGGCTTGTTTGCGGCATTTCTAAACAAACCACACTTGATACTAGCTGGCGCCAGCGTGCAGTGTGCATAAGTGTAAATAAAACAAAGACAAATGGAGTTCTACTGAGGATGTTCAATTGCACTCAAAGCTAAAACAATTACCTCATCTTGAAGTTGAGCACTAACCACACTAGTTCGGTTTTATCTTCTAATTCTCACCGACAGAAGAGAATTTGCTAATGCAAAATTAAAATTTAACATTACACTAGTTCATCAGCCAAATCTCCACTGGCTTCGTCATCCTGGCTCACTGCAATGAAAATAAAATT
The DNA here is from genome assembly GCF_042242905.1 of Orbicella faveolata. NCBI lineage: Eukaryota > Metazoa > Cnidaria > Anthozoa > Scleractinia > Merulinidae > Orbicella > Orbicella faveolata. Next base: position 23,608,367 of record NW_028301553.1, read on the forward strand.
AGGTGAGAACTGGAGAAAACTGACTGCACTACAGTATCACTTAGTGATTAAATATAAGGCACTGCAAGGAAACTTGCGGTTTGCACAAATTTCTTCTTTGCATCTCGCTGTAGCACACCAGGCATGTTTCTATTATGGTTCCAATCACAAATAACATTTTTTATGTCTATTCAACAAGGATCAAATCTCCCTCCCTCTGATGTCAAGTTGTCATTGTTAATGAGTAGTTTTGAGCACGGGGGACAGCTAGCAATATAGCCTAATATAAAAAATTACACCATCTTATCATGGAGATTGGCATACAGTAGAATCCCGATTTTTCGAACCTCTCAGGGAAACAAAAATTGGTGCGAAAAATCGGAGAGTTCGAGATATCGGGGGTAAAATTACAGGGTTCGACTGAGGAGAGGGAACGACTTTAGGTTCGAGTTATCAGGAGGTTCGAAAAAATGAGGGTTCGAGAAATGAGGGATGTAGACTAGTTGACACATAAATTATCCTGACTGTTTTCCTGTGTAGTAAAAAAGTTGCATGTACTACAAATAGGAACATGGAGATGAATGGAACACCATGGGACACCACGTCAGATCAGAGTTAAGGATTAAAAACTAGCATTAGGGATTAGGATTAAGGGTTAAGATTACGGTTACAGTTAAGGTTACATGTCATCAACATTGTTCCAGGCAGTTTTGGTGTTCCTGCTGTTAACAAGTGCCTTTTAAAGTAGCTTTCTGTTCTTTAAATCGATGTAAAGTGGGAGCAATCCACGGCGCCATAAATCTTTAAAGGGGAGTGTTGCAAATAATATAGCGAATAGTACAAATCATTTATCTGCCCGCCACTGGAAAATCACATAATATTTATAACCGATAACCGAGTTCAACAATTTTAAATTTGCCATTTTTCACACATGGGCGTGGTTACAATTGCGCATAAGCAGAATAGCAACTGCTTGTGATATTCTGGAGAATGCACGAAATAGGCCAATTTCAATATATTAAAATTCAAACTGGGGTCTCAGACCGAGGGGAATAACAACCAAAGAATCACATCCAGGCTGAGGGTGAATAATTAATTTCTTTTGTTTTCTTCTCCTAAGCCTTGGAGCCAAGTTTGAATTTTGATATATCGAAATAGGTCTATTCGGTCAACTTCGTCTGCGTTACTTTTGCACAATGCAAAACATCAGATTAAATAACAGGTTCCAGTCGTATGGTAGTGATGATCCGAAAGATACCAAACAGGTATTCAACGATAAGAACTTCAAAGTAGGGCCAGGGATTCGGAAATTTAGGTAGGGCTAAATCATATTTCGGACTTCGAATATTTACCAAAGATTTTAAGGGCTGTTTTTCAATGGCCTCTTCTCGTTACCAAAATGACATAGACAACCAAGAACAGATAACGGTATAAACCAATTGATGAAGACTAATCACGGCCGTAGTCAGACTAAAATTTTTACTGAGGAAATACCAGAAAAATAGGCTTCTTATATTGATCTACTTGTTTTATGCATAGCTTCTTATGAGAATTTCAAATATATAAATAAATTCCCAATTTTTACCGAGGCAAGTGCCTCAGTTCGCTTGTTATGCCCAGCACGCATGCAATAAATACGATAACATCATGTCACGTGGACTATACTGGACAAGTATTCGAGAGTCAGGTAGCCATTACAAACCAGTTAATATTTAGCATGTACAGAAGACGTTTGAATTTCCGTGGGTATCACACATTGTGACCGTTAATTGCACCTTCGAAGGGTTCAAAGTGATACGACTGTAAGAGGGTAGAAGATACAGCAACCGAATGCTGTAAAGCAATCTGGCATCAATCAATTCACGTAATTCTCATTTTAGGCCTCCGAGACGCTGCAATGGAGAAAAAAAGGCAACATCTTACCATTTCTTTCTTAGCTCAAATTTCCAACAAAATTTCTTGCCCTCGTTCATCACTATTGTCGGTATTATTCTCGTGAAGGGATAATTCCTCTAGCTTTATGGTACTCCGGTCGGTATTATTCTCGTCAGGGGATGATTCCTCTTGGTTTACGCTACTCCGGTCATCTTGCCTTGACTCGTCTTTTGTCTCTTCATCTGTTGTAACTGGCGCTCGCAGGAATTGTGATATTTCTGCGTATTCTGTTTTTTCATAGGTAGGAGGCATTTTTAGTGGCTCCTGGGTAGCAGGGGCTGGTGTCTTCTGATGGAAATCCCGAAGGTCAGCGTAAGTCCCTTCCCCAGGCTGAGCTTTCTGTTGATTAAACAAAGTTGAACTGATATGACCTCTCTTTTTAGAAGAGGCCAATTTGGGCAAACGCATAGTTCAACTGTCACGGTCTCTAAGTTGCCCGCTTCTTTGCTGCATAATGTCAAATATTCGGTACTTATCTATTCTTATCGTCATGAATGGACGAACGAAGCATTATTCAAAAGGAAATTTAAAATATAAAGGCCGTTGTAACAAGTAGAATGTTCCAAGAAGATGACCTCAGCTGGGAGAAAACAACCTGTTTTCAGCTGACTCCAAATAAAAACAACAATTACAAACATAAATAGCGTACAGAATGTATGGATTTTTTTATTAGATTTTAGCAGGTTTAGTTTACTACAATTTTAGTTTGCAAGCTATTATGTCCGATGTCTCCCGCTTTATATGGCGTCAATACAGCAAACTCATTCAAGTAACAGGTTATGTAGTCTTATCGTTACATACAAAATCTGTATTTATTACAAAAGGTTAATCTTTAAACTCATATCAAAATGTTATTACATTTTCAAACGCAAGCTGCTCACCTTGGAATCCAACATTACGGCGTTTATTTTGTTATTAAAATATGTTAGATAGCAGTGCGCTTTTAAAGGGACACTATCACGGCAAGTTTACTACATTCTTGATCAAAAGAGTGCTAAAATTATGACAGAGATGACAGAGTACCTTCACTTGTACACAAAATGTTATTACAACTTCAAGATAACGATATCAAGTGAATTGTTAAATAAAAAACAAATTGCAAATTAGTTTTACGCGACACGACTTTCCAAGACACGACTACACAATTCGAAAAGAGCCTTCCAGACTTTCTTAATTTGAGATCAAAACCTTGCGCATGCGTAACTCATTATAACACTTCAACAGTGCCACTTCAATAGTAAGCTCTATATTTTTTTCTCTAGGTTTCCATCAATGAGAATCTATCTTTGAGCTTTTGACTTTCGAAGGCCATGCTCACGATAGCGTCCCTTTAAGTTGATTTTAGGCTTTTGACTTCGCGTAATGTGAACTTACTAATCATTCACCTTCTCACCATAGAAATACATAACTTGCTGTACTTAAAACTATCCTCGTTTTATTTTCCTTGGTAGTGAAACTTCTGTCTTCAGGAGTGGGGTCATCCATTTCCAACACCAAGTATTCTTTTCATCTTCAATACTTTCAACACATTACCTTGAATTCAATTTTGAGTCAAAGATTTCCTGCCGCCGAGGCTGTGATTTCCATTCGGTTTGACTCGACTGTATGTTGTCAGCTTTATTTGTGTGCAGCTTCTTAATTCCGATGTGCTTCTATCGACAAAGTATTTTTAACTGATATTTGGTTAGCCTGCAAGATTAGCAGAATTGGAGCAAGGCGAGAAAAGTGGTGACATCCAGAGACAATGGATGTGATGAAATCTGTATTCCCGTTTACATTTCCCTTAGTTATTTTTAGGTTTATGTAAATGTTGCAAGCAAATTGAAGGATTTAGGTAAACGCTTCAAATAAGCAATGGGTTTAATGTTCATTTAAATTCATTTGAAGATCGCTGAATAAATGTTACCAAACAGAAGTTGAGATTATCTCGATTACAGTTCTATTTTCTTATGTTTCAACGCAAGAATTAAGAGTCATTGGTTTATCAGGAACAGTGAAAAACCGATTTATATATTGAGGCTTCTTTAACGAATTTGCAGTGAAACATCTGTCCAGCATTGAGTGAATGAAAATGAGGTGACAAAAGCAAGTAAACAGCACGTCCATTTTATCGAACGGAAAGCCAAAAACTGCAAGAAAGTACAGCTTTCTAAATCAAGGCCGCCTAACTGGAACTTCAAACGATCTTGGGCCTAACCTGAGTTACACTGGAGTCGTTGATCGCTATCCCAGGTGTCTCTGCAGGGTTCGAGTTCTTGAATGTCACCATTGGCGTCTCAGATGGGTAACTATGGCCATTTGCTCTGTCATGCTCATACCCATAATTCCCTCGTCCTGCCTCCCTCCCACCATTTACGATATTCCTATCCAACAAAAAAGTATGTACATAAAAATAAAACTATTTAACCAGGAAAATAGTGAAGAGGACACGGCTCACAAACGCCTTACAGGACGCTCGCATCACGGTTCTTTAACTGAATCTTGCTGACGGAGGTTACCCAGTACCTACAATGTGCGACAAAAGTGTTGAGACACCTAGCAGTAAAATTCGATTTTCGAGCGGCTTGGAAACGTTTTCCCTTCTTCCCCCCAACCATGCTGATTTTTCTATTTCTTAGATTGCACAGACCACAGACCACAGACCACAGACCACAGCGCCTACACAACATTGAATTGGGGGTCCGGGGGCATCAGAGAATTAACGCTACATGTAGATGCAAATAAAATAGAATAAGTGCTTAAATATCGAAAAGCATCATTTTCTAAACGTGTCTCAACTACTTTTGTCGCCCATTGTAGATGTATTGAGTTTTAGTTAGCCAATGCTTTCGTATTGTAAAACAACTGCTTCTTTTGGTAATAATTTTATCCAGACTACTCCAGATTATGCGACGGTTGGACAGACAACACCTTAATGCAGAAAATTGAAAGGAATGGAATAGTGTTTGTTTCGTTTTCAATAGAACATGTGAAACTTACGCTTCTGGCTCAACCCTTTGCCCGTAGGTACCTGTAAATTAAAGTTAAAAAACAAAAGATATTAATCAATCAGTAGTCCAAGCTCGTCTAAGTTGGACACTTTACCACTGGCTTGAAATGTGACAAAGTTTCTACATACTTCTAACACCACTTTGACAGTGTGTGGGGATGAGAGGAAAGGCAGAATGGCAAATGTTGCATTTGTTAGAATAATTAGACATATATTCACGGATTATGTCAGTAACAAAAAATTGGAACTGACAAATAAAATAAAATAATAATAAAGAAAGAAAGTTTCTGAAACAAAGAAAGGAAGAAAAGCACTTTCGTCCAAGGAACTGTTAAACGTGTATTCATTTGCCACCAGTTTCTGTGGTAGGAGACGGGAAGCAGTCTAGTCTATCCACTTTAGTGGCAAGAGGCACCGCTTACTTGACTCAGCCTCACAACAAGGCCATGTCAATATTTCAAATCTCAAGTTTTGGAGAGTTAAATCTGATGAATTAACATTTAGCATTGCCCCCACCCCCCCCCCCCTTCCCTGACAAGATTGGCTTTACAAAACTCGCGTCTTTATGTAATTTAATCAGAAGCAAAACCAAAACCAATTGTGATTTGTTCGCACACGCCTCCCCGCGCTTCGCGTCTGCTACACGTATTTGCATGCTTTGAGTTCTGATTGGTTCACTGCATTGTTAGCCTGCGTGCACACGTCTACTATTGCTTTTGTTTCACCCAGCCAAAAAGGAAATAGTAGACGGCTGCGACCATTGTGATCGGCCAGAGTGATTCAACTGTTTTGATATATTAAAACTTAAAACTTGGCTCGGGGGCTCGGGGGCTCGGGGATTAGGGGCCCATCCCTAAACCTCGATGTACTGTAGCTTCTTTAGTTTTATTCCTCGAAGCAAAGTTAGAATTTTAATATAGAGAGAGTGGCCAATTGGAAAACCGCTATGTGACATGCGATTCCATAGTGACTATCACAGATTAATTTGTTGGCATAAACTTAATAGGAGCATCGAAAACAACTGCATAGTTAAAGCCGTAAAACAGTTAAGAGCACTGCATTTTAGAGATCAACTGCCACGACATTTACTATGTTCACAATGTAATAGAAATAAAAAGATGCCATAGTCCCTGATAGACATGCGTAGCACATTAGAATTATCAGTAGTAACAAGTATGGAATTTCACGAGACCTTACCGTTGGAGAACGATGCTTGATTCGAGTTGTTCTTGTGGACAAAGTAAGCAATGATCGCTACAAGAATAGCTAAACCTGCCACACCTCCAACCACACAAAGTGCAATTAAACCAGGCTTGGCTGAAAAATGGAGAGCAAGAAAAATAGAATCACACATAAATATATGGTTTAAACAAGAAAAACAACTCATCAAAAAACACTGGGACTGACTCAAAGGTACAGTTAATTTTCTCTCGAATTTATCTGTCCTGTGCCCTTGTGGGTAGAATATACCCAAAGGTACAGTTAATTTTGTCTGCTATTAATCTGTCATGGACCCTTGTGGGTAGAATATACCCAAAGGTACAGTTAATTTTCTCTCGCATTTATCTGTCCTGTGTCCTTGTGGGTAGAATATACCCAAAGGTATAGTTAATTTTGTCTGCTATTAATCTGTCATGGACCCTTGTGGGTAGAATATACCCAAAGGTACAGTTAATTTTGTCTGCTATTAATCTGTCATGGACCCTTGTGGGTAGAATATACCCAAAGGTACAGTTAATTTTCTCTCGCATTTATCTGTCCTGTGCCCTTGTGGGTAAAATATACCCAAAGGTACAGTTAATTTTGTCTGCTATTAATCTGTCATGGACCCTTGTGGGTAGAATATACCCAAAGGTACAGTTAATTTTCTCTCGCATTTATCTGTCCTGTGCCCTTGTGGGTAGAATATACCCAAAGGTACAGTTAATTTTGTCTGCTATTAATCTGTCATGGACCCTTGTGGGTAGAATATACCCAAAGGTACAGTTAATTTTCTCTCGCATTTATCTGTCCTGTGCCCTTGTGGGTAGAATATACCCAAAGGTATAGTTAATTTTGTCTGCTATTAATCTGTCATGGACCCTTGTGGGTAGAATATATCCAAAGGTACAGTTAATTTTGTCTGCTATTAATCTGTCATGGACCCTTGTGGGTAGAATATACCCAAAGGTACAGTTAATTTTCTCTCGCATTTATCTGTCCTGTGCCCTTGTGAGTAAAATATACCCAAAGGTACAGTTAATTTTGTCTGCTATTAATCTGTCATGGACCCTTGTGGGTAGAATATACCCAAAGGTACAGTTAATTTTCTCTCGCATTTATCTGTCCTGTGCCCTTGTGGGTAGAATATACCCAAAGGTACAGTTAATTTTGTCTGCTATTAATCTGCTTTGTGCTCTTGTGGGTAAATATACCCAAAAGGTGTAAATAATTTTTTTCTTGTATTATCTGCTCTGTGCCCTAAAAGTATTACTCCTACCTAGAGTAGAGTTCGTGTAGATAGTGCAAGGCCTGAGGCCAGATCCATGCAAATTTTTTTTATTGTTATTTTTTAATGACAATTTTTTATACCTTCATTCCCCCCCCCCCCCCCCCACACACACACACCCCCTGAGAGTTTCCACTTAAAGGTGGCTCAAAACAATTTCCAACACTTTCCAAGACTTAGAGTTTGATGGGTCGTTATAACCATTTTTATCAGTTGATGCTACAATCATGGTATCAAAAACCTGCAAAATCATTAGTGAAAAGGTTGTTATCATTTTCGTGACACATTAGGTTACCAAAGCAACAGTATGACCTGCTAAGAACACCATTAATTATAACTTCAAGGGCTTATAATTAAAATAAAAAGGTGAGGTGAAATCTCTTAATATTATCAAATATTGATATTAGAGTGGTGATAATAACCCATCAAAATCTAAGTCTTGGGAAGCGCTAGAATTTGTTTTGAGCCACCTTAAAAGAAATTAACCCACACTCTAATAATCTAGTTACATTACAATTTTTTCTGCGCCCAATAGTTGTGCCATGGGAATTGAATGAAAATAGTCAATTTTCATCCTGTTGGGACTCGTGAAATTGAGTCTGGAGGTTATATCAAAAATGCAGTTTGGTCTCAGAAGGATAAAACTATTTTAAGGACAAAAACCACAGCTTGTTTGCATTCTTGCTGGGGGCAAGGTATAAGCAAGACAAGTGAAGTTGAGTTTCTAGCCTTACAAAAGAAAATTTGATTTTGTTCGATTTTTGTGGACATTTGCTTGGACAAATCCTGCGGGTTTTCATTAAGTTAATGAATTCACACCTTTGGTGATCTTTTAAACAAATGGGTGATAAAAATATTATCATTAAGTTTTCATTTTTTATTGAATATCTACCTTTTTTACAGTCTTCTCCCTCGAAGAAGGTCCCACATTCCTCTTTTTCTTCGGGTTCTTTAGGACAACAAAGAGAAAAACAGTAAAGGAGAAATGTCAGTCCTTTTCTAATTTCTCGAAGGAACCTCAAAAGAATCCTAAGGCGAATTACAGCAATCACAGTATCCTAAGGCGAATTACAGCAAAACTATAATTAAAAACAACAACAACAAAAATTAACAAGGATGTCTTCGAATGAGGAAGATTTAAAAAAAGCATGAATGACAAACTTGAAGATTTGCCATTAGTGTCATACCCCCTTTAAAACTAATAACTTAATATTAGTAGAATTCTTCTAGCGGTCTATCAAGAATGCCATTCTCTTATCGGCTACGCTACTCACTATCTAGTCTGTTGTAGATAGTGAGTAACTTAGTAGTGTGCGGTTGTTAACAAAAAATGCGATCATTCAAAGTGTTTGCTTCATGTTAGTGAAACTGTTTAATAAAAGTATACACTAATTTATCATCTTTTACACTGATAATGAGGTGCCTTTGAAGACTCCTGAGGTAAAGTTGGCCTTGTAAAGACGATGGAAATTTCAAAACAAAAAAATGAATAGGAAACTAATAGATTTAAAAATCAAATCAAATAAATAAATAAATAAATAAAACAATGGATGACTTGAACTTACATGTAGCTACAGGTTCAACACCATTTCTAATTCGAGGTTCATATATAGTTAAATGAGGTTCATATATAGTTTTAAAGTAACAACTGACTTTTAATAAATCCATCAGTTTTCACTTGATTGACTTCAAGGTCGCCCATCTTTCCATCTTTAGCTGCCTCTGTTAACAACGCGTCTACCTCACTTGCACCCACACTTTCTTCAAATGTAATCTTCATGTCCGCAATGACGCTTCCTTCTCTATAAAAATAAACAAAACTAAATCAACACAAACAAAGAGAATACATGGTTTGACATGCAAGGTACATAAAAGCTACAGCACACTGTTGTTTAACCCACATGGACTAACTAGTTAAGTAATGGGAAGTCAACTGAAAAATAATGGTGTTGCAAATGGTCTGGATAATAGCAGGCAAGTAACTACTTTTAAGAAATGGACAACAACTTTCAGTTTAAAACAAGACATGTTTCGTTCGTTAAACGATCACCTTAAGTTGTGAATTCGTTTACAAGTTTACAAGTTGAATTAATATAAGAAGTGGCGTATAAGTAAAACGTGATACAATTCAAATTTTCGAAAAAATTAACGTACAATTTTAAGAAGCGCGAGTAATGGAATAACACTTGCGCGAGCACTACACTTAATACAAGGAAGAAAATTGTAAAAAATAGAAATAATTACAATGGTTATAACACAAAATGTTATGAAAAAATATATATATATATATAATTATATATATAAAATAAACCGGTACTAAATAAATGTATATACATAAAGAATAATATCAGAACGAGAGAGTTAAGTCAGCATGTTTCAGCTGCTTATTTAGAGTGGGATTCTCCCATTTGATGTGCATTGCTTCCTTCAACATAAGTTGTAGTTTGTTGGGTGCACAATCCACGATGAAAAAGCAGTTCTCATTAGCTAAACACCGACATGCCTTGGATTGCTCCAAATGTTGATATACGAGTGAGTTCCTGTCCCTGCTCAGATGCTCACGAATGCGCGTCGAGAGATGTCGGCTAGTCTCGCCGATGTAACAGGTATTACATCCTGCACACGAAAACTTGTAGACAACACGCGAACTGAGATCGAGAGGAACAGGATCCTTAACACTAAAGATACCACCAACTTTAAAAGAAGAAACAGCTAACTTAATTTCGATGTTGGTACAATAGCGCTGAACGAGTTTGCGTAGCCTTTTCTGTGTTTCTCTATTCAAGGAGCCTACATAGGGTAACTTAAAATAATAAGTGGAAATGGCTTGCCGAATGGTATTGCAGTTTATGTCATAGCCAGAAGTATAGACTCGAGGATCAAAATGCTTACTGCTTTTTTTCGCAAAATCGGTCTAGATGTATATAAAAGTAACCCTTAGCCTAAGTAAGTAGCAATGCCCAATGTAAGATGGTTGGCTCTCGACGAACAACTAAATACAAGCATAGTGGTGACAGTAACAACAAATAATACATGTAATTACCTCAGTTTTGTCACCTTTACATCTTGGACACCAGAGCCGTTGAACTCCTCTTTTACCTAAAATAATTTAACAGTATCAACACCGCATGTAACACACTGAGAAAAGCACTTTGTCTAGTGCTCGGCCCCACTAACACAAGTGCTAGTGGGACCGAGCAAGCAACTGAAACAAATAATTCAAATTGAACATAAGATTGTTATGAATCCCATCTGACAGGAGGCAAACCAGTTGGCTATTTACAAGCGAGGCCAAGGATTTGAACTCGGGGCTACTGAGAAACAACTTCAGGTAGTGGCCAGAGCGGGACTCGAACTTGGGACCGCTGGATTGTGAGTCTGACACGCTGACCACTCAGCCACACTGCCTCCTTAAGAGACACCACATTGCATTTCTTTTTTTGTTTTTTTCACAAGTATTCTGAATTGATCCGACTCCACTCAGCTGAGTGGGGAGCAGTTTTGGGAAAATTCCCAAATATCGTTCGTATACATACGTTACAAATCACAAATACAATACGTTGGGTCAGAGTCAAAAAATAGCACTTACAGCATTCTTTATTTTATTGACAAAAAGTTGCGTTGTTGGATTCTCCAAGTTTTCATACTCCGGTTTAAACTCTTCTTTGAATTCAATTCCAACCTCAAAAGTATTCTTTACCGTGTCTGTTAACAGGAACACAACCAAAGCAGCGTAAATATGAAAGGTAAGCATTATAAACATCCTTACCAAAGGGAGTCCTCAAGAAACTTAATTCAGAAAATGCTGGTAGATGCTCTATGTGTATGTACATTAACCTGAACACTACCCGTGAAAAAGATGTTCGTATACACATAGAATATAATGTTGACTACAACTGTGATTCTCTTTAAAAACAAAACAACAACAGGTTCTCATCTTCGTTGGAACAGGCTGTTAACTTCGAGTCTCAAAATCTTTGCAATCGTTCCAATGCTAGAAAATGTTTTGAAATACATTTGCCAAACTGTGGGCGACCCTCTTAGGTTTCTACGTGTCTTTAAAATTACTTTGATTAACTTTAAAAAAAATGTGCTGTAAATAAAGATTAAACAAAAGCACATAGCGCAGCCCTAGACACAACTATGCAGTGTGTAATAATAAAGTTGATATGACTATAGTAACCACCAATGAGACTGCCATCAGCTCTTATTAAAACTTTTACTTTTTTGGTGTTATGCACAATTATATACATGTACATGCATCTTTTTAGATCTCCTTCCATCAATAACATGTACATTTAGCTCTCTTCAAAATCACGGGAAGAAACTGAAATGGCTAATCAAGGTAATACAAGGCATAACACAACGTGGGACAACACATTTAATTGTCCCATGAACTTGACATCTGTAAACCAGGATAAGTATATTTTTAATTTGCTGTTTTAACTTTGCCAGACACACATGTAGAAACGAGCACTGTGTACTTGTGCATCAATCATTTACTGAAGTTTGAAGAAGTGACGACTAGAGTGTCCAGTAATAACTCCATAGAAACTACAGAATAAAAATAACGTACCCTCAATGTCGCAATTTGTTCCTGTCTTTCTCTTTTCGCAAAGACAGACGTATTGTCCAAACTTACGACAGGATTTCTTAACAGAACATCTTTCCTCACACAATCCACCTATTAAAAGAAGGCAAATTTAAAACCATTAAAGAAACATACATATTTATAACATTCCAACACATCGAAATTAAGAAAATACACATTTCAAAAACAGTTCCCTGTTTTGCATGTTTAGATTCATCTCAAAATTCAACTAAATAGAAGTTTAGCGTTTATAGCGTCTCGTTGACTCTTCGCCCAAACTCGGGCTCGTAGTCTAATTGTTAAGGTGTCTCGATACAGTTTGTTTCTGGGCTACACCAAGCATTTTCAATCAGCTTTTAAACAGTCTGACCTTAATCCGATTCATATGAGAATTGCACCAGTAATTGGAAATGGATTAAAATTTGGTATTAATAATAATGTACATGCACACTAACAATTACTCCACAACCGCACTTTACAGTTCTTCTTTACAATCTTCCAAAATTAAGGATCTACCAAAACTGCATAAACACTTACCTGGAAAAAATACAAAAGTCGATTTAGTGTCATTTCCATAGTCGTTGCTTGCTTCACATTTGTACTCTCCAAGGTCGTCTACCTTGACGCCAACTATAAGCCATCTTTTATTGAACCATTTCTTGTCTGTGCTGACACGAGTCCAAGAAACATGTGGAGTCGGTGTCCCAGATACGTTACAGTACAGAGTGAAATTTCCACCTTTTCGTACATCAGTCTTGTTCTTCAAGGGTTCAATTGATGACGGGACTATAAACACAAGATTACAGAAATCTCAAATGGACCGTTTCTAGATTGCATCATAAAATAATGCTTTGTCTCTCAATGAGATGCACCTGCAGGGAATCGTGGTAGTTGCATTCTTCAAAACAAATAGCCAGTCCAAGATGATAAAAACAACTTGGACGATTGCCTGCAGGTGCATCTGACAGAGAGAGCTGGCCATTGTACTTACACTCCGACACAACTTTGCAGAACAAGTGAACTGGTACATACATTATTAATATTTCATCTACTTGTACTAGGAACTACTTGGTCTAGCTTCCATAATTCGCCACACGCAGAAAATAAGAAAAAAAGCCACATACACTACAATTAGCACTAACTACCATTTGTAAAAGTGAATATATGAAAGATCATAGATTTGAACTGCGGAGAACGATATGAAGACATGATTGATCATCGCAGTTATGCACACAACTTAAGCAGTTGTGAAATTAAAGCCTGAAAAAAATTCAGGCCTGAACGGGATTCGAAACCATGACCTCTGCGACACCGGTGCAGTGCTCTACCACCGGTATTGCAGAGGTCAAGGGTTCGAATCCCGTTCAGGCCTGAATTTTTTTCAGGCTTTAACTTCACAACTGCTTAAGTTGTGTGCATAACTACGGTGATCAATCATGTCTTCAACTACCATTTGTGTTGTAAGTATTACAGTGTACATGTATAATTATGTAAGCATACATATCCTAAGCACTATATGAGCCTAGTGAAAAATACGTCTAAAGGTCGTTAAACATCCATACAAGCATGGCAAAGTCACGTGACCTAGTTACTTAGTTCAAGTAAATATAGACATGGATGTAGGCATAACATAGTTTATTTTACTTGGTCGCACACTTAGCTATGGCAATGGTGTGTGCCATATATTTGATAAGCAGAGTCTCCAGGACGCACCAGCTACTTTACAGGTCCGTGAACAAAACAAAATACCGAAGTAAAAATGTACACATTTTTGAATAAATATTAAACCAACCTAACTAAGATTATATAACTACTATAAAATATGTTAAGTAAACGATAACAAAATGTCCTCCTGATCAGTAGATGTTAGAGCTATGAATCAATGATATCAACATTCCCACACTCACAATGCACAGTGATAGCGACATCTTCAGTCACGGGACCTCCAATACCATTGTCTGCAGTACATCTGTACAGCCCCTCGTTCTGTTTACCAGTGATTGTCAAAGGGAAGGACACAGGACTGTTGTCAGAAACTTTTGTCCAGGTAATGTTTGGTGTTGGATAACCATCTGCTGTGCAGTTCAGACTAACACTGTCATCTTTATTCAGTGTCTGGTTATCAGAAATGAATGTAATTTCTGGCATATCTTTGAGAAGAGAAAAGAATGTTCACAATCATGAAAACGACAATAAAATATCAAAGGCTGTGGCATAACCATATGGCAGACATGATTTCTTTCTAGTAACCTATCAACCAAAAGGAATAGTTGTAAAGTACACCTGGTGGTAGCTATCACTTGACTTTTGGACTTTTAAATTGTTATTATTACAGCATGTACATGCGCCGCACAAAATGAACATAACTACATTATGAGACTAAAAGCCAAATTGTAATTGCTTTTGTCTTTCTCTCAATAAAGGGTGTTTGCTGAAAAAAGCCTACTAAATTTTCATGACTAAATATGACAAAATTATGAAACTGCGTACACTAAGACTTAGAAATAATGCAGGGCTCGAAAAAACCCCCGTCCGGTCGTCCGGGACAAGTAGATTTCCCTTCGGGCAAGTAACTTTCTCTCCTTACTTGCCCCACAGGCAAGGACCCAAGCGAGCCGTTCGCCGACTAAATTTTTGATAACGATTTTGAGAAGAAAAGGTAAATTTTAGGCTCAAGGGTAATCAAGTGTTTAGATGAAGCTTGACCAAAATTACAATTTATAGCGTTGTTTTGTTGATTGCGTGACGCGCGCTCACGGCTCACAAGTGGTTGCCTAGCACGTGATCAAAATCTGCCCCGATCAAATTTCCTTCCAGGATTAAAAGTAGCCGCGTTGGGCACGAAAACGCTGCGTTTATTTCGTTAAATTTTAGCAATTTTCTGGGAGCATTTTCCAGTTTCTCTGTACAAAACTTAACCCAACAACGATACATTAAAGCTGTAGAAATTGTACGCAAAAAGAAGTCGCATATTTCTACTGCAAAAAAGAAGCCAGCATTTTTTATGCTAAAATCCAGGTAGATCTCTGTTTTCGGCGAAACATGCAAGTTTGCTAGTGGTAACATATTTGGGCGCTGCTGCGTAAAATGAAAAGTATTGTGTTATTAAAAAGAAATGGATAATTAAGCCATCAAAATACTTTCAGAGTTCCTGGAAGATGACTTAAAATATCTAGCAGTGTTTCTTTCAAACAAAGATGTTTTCCCTCGACTAAAACTATTTTTCATTCACCCAAATGAAAAAATATGCTCTCGCCGGCTTTTCAAATTCGACACTGTGCCTGTGTCAAAACTGAAGTGGGAAGGCGACTTGTCGTTAATTCTGCGTGTTATAAATTTCTCGTGCTTCTCTTCACAATGATTTCGTGGAGCTAGACAAGATGCAGGTGAACATTCAAGGAGTCGAACGCGATCTTTGGCGAATAGAACAAATTGATTCAAGGCTGTATAATAACGAAGATACCCAGTGTGTAATACAGGAACTAGGAAATAACTTCACGAACGAACAACAACAACTTGGGAGTTCATCCATGTTAATTATTACAAACCGCACAACGTCCTAAAAGCAGAATGAAGAAGTTAAAAGTTTTGGAAGTATTACAATATAATGGCGTAAACATGAAAGTGATTAGCGCTAAGAGAACTACAGTCAAGATGGGTTTAGTACATTAAACCACGCCTGTAGTTTGACTTCCATTTTGAGGTTCATGAATTATTAATGAGTTTGAAAACTTGGGCAAGCGGGGAAGTGCCCCGGGCAAGCAAAATTTGAGAGTTATTTGCCCAACGGGCAAGGTGGAATTCAAATATTTTTCGAGCCCTGATAATGAAAGGAAAAGTTAGGAAATTACAAAGACTACAAGCCTGAGGATAGTCACTGTGTAGTACAATTTAAAAAAAAATGAACTTATCTTCCTCTGTAAACAAGAAAACTGAGTATAAAACAAAATTTAAATTCAATGTCTACATCATTAGTCCATGGTCAGCTAACTTGGCCCAGTCATTTTCTTATCAACCTGTTTGTAAACTGTACCATGATGCTGTCGTAAGCAAACATACATCTAGAGGATTTGGAATGTGTAACAACTGTGTACCACATTCCTAATAAATCTATCCCACAAACAAAAGTTGTTATTATTATTATTTATAACTATTTAAGTGCACATTTTGGTTTAAAACTGTCTTCCTGAATAACTAAGCAGTTTTGTGCATATTAGTGTGGGGTTATTTTAATTAATGCAGAATTGCTGTTGCTGACCAGCTCAGAGCACACATTACAAAGAAAGACATTGATCGTCAGTACAGGTAAATAACATGACATGTAATAGTTAACTTACACTGTACAAAAATCCTTGCTGTCTCTGATGCATTGCCACACTCATTACTGGCTTCACATCTGTATTCTCCAGCTTCACTTCTGCTAATATTTGTGAACACCAGATCACTTGAACTGTTAAAACGCACATGACTGTCAACTTTAATCCAAGACACCATTGGTGGAGGAGTTCCAGATGCATTACATGACAGAGTCACACTGCTTCCTTCTCTTATGGTCTCATTTTGTATTGGCTGTATGGCTGAAGGTACTGTACATGTAAATTAATACAAAATGTAAAAGTTTACACCTCATCGCATTTTGCGATACACTGACCATGTATCCAAACTGAAAACTACTTGGTACCCGACAAGATAGCAGTTAATTTTGTACTTACCATTGACAGTCACAGTGACACTTTCACTTTCTGTTGATTCTAAAGAGTTATTAGCCACACATTTGTAGATGAACACTCCTCCACTTGATAATGTCCTGCTCCACATTCCTGATGTGTCTGATACCACAGAGCCATTCTCCAACAGCTGATATGATGTCACAGATGGAACAGCATCAGCTGAGCAGTTAATGCTGATAGTTTCACCTTCACATGCTTTGTTGTCAGCTGCAGACGTCTTCAATTGCACATTCTCTGGTGGATCTAAAAAGTAGGAAAAAATAGTTTCATACTTGTTAGGGTTGTCTCAAACAATTCTCTCCCACATGTAAGTTTTGGACTGGAGGATCACTTATCACGAGCAATAGTGGAGAATTGAATGGTATTGTGGATACTTCAAATGTAATTGTCCATGTCAGCCCAAACTCCAATTTAGACTATTATGCTGTATCTATGTTTGTGGACAAGCGATCATTTCATTAAGTAAACATAATTCCAAATACACCAATCCCACCTCCTAAAGCATACAACATCAAAAGTTAAACATTTAACTGCAAGACGAATTACACTACAATGCATGTAACACTAGTAAGGTAAAATTGCGACAGTAACCATTACTCGTACAAGTATTAATCTCACTTCTAGTAAATTTCTTTCTTTCTCAACGGTTCCCCAAAGCATAACCTTTTACAGTGCACTGTAGTTTTGCAATTTAACTGTCTTCAAAGCTTTCCCTAAAAAAATTTCACTTGTCAATTGATCAGAGAATTAAGAATTCACTATCCCAAACTGCAAAATCCACTAGACCCGGGCGATTGGACATGACTTTCCCTGCTTCCTACCCATGCTTCATTTGGAGTTAACTAAGTACTAAACACTGATACTTACACTGCACTTCAATTGTTGCTGTCTCTGATGCATTGCCACACTCATTACTGGCCTCACACCTGTATTCTCCAGCTTGACTTCTGTTTATATGGGTGAACACTAACTCACTTTCATCAAAACGCTCACCACTATCAACCTTGATCCAAGACACCATTGGTGGAGGAGTCCCAGAGGCATTACATGACACAGTCACATTTTCACCTTCTTCTATTGTCTTATTTTGTATTGGCTGTATGAAGGATGGAACTGTGAACAAACAAGTTACAGGAAGAACAAGAAGCTTAATCATTTTTTCCTCCAATTGATATATTTCAGAGAATGGTTCACCTCCACCGACAGTAAAAATAAATGGCACTCACACTGTATGGAAATGGTAAGGTATTCAAAGAAAAACCTACATAGGAGGGGGGGGGGGGGGGGGCACGACAGGTTTTGAAATTACAAAACAATTCCATGAAAGGAAGCTTGTTAGTTTCAATTATTTGTTTCCTACTCAGCCTCAGTCACAGAAAATTTGCAACCTGGAAATTGTAACCCACAAACATCAAGACAGATATGTAGGAAATTACGAGATTCTACTGAATAACAGTACAATTTGTTCCTAACAATGCGAAATCAGATGCCTGTGGATGTTACAATGCCTGTAACATCCACAAAGTACACCAGGGTCAATATTATTAATTTTATGATACACTAACTGTATTTAAATGTTTGCCGATAGACCTATTTGTGCACCCTTTGATAGGTTGCTGTGTCTTTTTTCTTTCCAAAAGAATTATGAACAGAACAAACACCTACTTCCAAACAGTCTGGAGAAAAAAATCGAGACAGTTTCTGAGTACTTGAAAGTACTTAATGTTAACCAACTTTCAACTACATGTATAAACATTCTTAATCTATAATTATAATTCTGAACCAATTTTAACTTCTAATAACTTAGACACAATTTCCAAGTTGCATAAGAAAAACCTGTACACTCAGATAACAGAACCAAACATCAATTTTCTGTGCACCCTCTCCAAACAGGTGTTATCTACTGCACATGCGGAAAAATAAACATGCCAGATAACATGTTGAGCATAAAGTTTTAGCCGATGAAGGAAACATGTGGTGCTTCAATGTATTGGACTACAGTGCAAGTGAATTGGATCACACTGTGTATCTGCTTTCTGTATACCCTACTGGACAGTATTTTGTCATTTTTAGCATCTCCCTTACCATTGACAGTAACAGTAACACTTGCATTATCTCCCGTTCCCAAAGTGTTGTTAGCCATACATTTGTAGATGAACGTTCCTTCGGTTGTAAAGTTCCTGGTCCACATTCCTGACGTGTCAAAGATAGCAATGTCATTCTCCAACAGCCGATATGATATCTCAGATGGAACAGCATCAGCTGAGCAGTTAACGCTGATAACATCACCACGACATGCTTTGTTATCAGCTGCAGATGTTTCCAATTGCACATTGTCTGGTTTGACTGAGAAAAGATTCATTTGAATCATTTAGTTTGAAATGTGTGCAGCAAATAATGCATCAGTGAACATAATTATTACAATTCACTTACCCTTTTAATAAGTCACATACCGTAGTATTCCGAAAGTAATGGCCCCCCGTTACTTTCGGATTTAGCAGGCAAAAGGGGCTGCTACTTTTGGGTAGCCGTTTCTTTTGGATGGTTAAAGAACGTTTGTACAGTAACAGTCATTTCAGACAAAGCAAACGCGTAACAAGAAATTAAGCATTCCACTTATGTGTGTTTCCAACTACCCTCATAAACAAAGCAGACTGTATAAACAAAGGAGGCCCTAAACCGGTTGGTACTGTAGGGTGAAACTAAATCCCAATACAACTGATTACCCTACAGTTAATCACTTGATCCTGTTGCTAGATAAACACCGCTTATAAATCATAGTTTCAAGAAAAATTCACTCAAATTGGAAATAAAATCACAGATAACTCTTCAAGTCACTGTTCAGTCCTGCATTCAGGCTGTTCCATCTGCATGACCCATGCTTCACTCATGCTCTCATGCATCCAAAACTCTATATACGCACACTTAGCATGAACCAATTCTTTTATTTTGTATACATGTATGCAGGACCATACAACTATCAAAAGTAAATCCACCCACACTGCTCTTCTCAAAAAAGATATAATGCAAAGACAACCTAAAGAAAAAACTTTCAATTGACAATATTGTAATTTTTGCAAAGTAACAAATCACCTAGCCAAAAATATCTATTGTTTAAAAACATTAAAACTTACACTGCACTTCAATTGTTGCTGTCTCTGATGCATTGCCACACTCATTACTGGCCTCACACCTGTATTCTCCAGCTTGACTTCTGTTTATATGGGTGAACACTAACTCACTTGCATCAAAACGCTGACCACTATCAACCTTGATCCAAGACACCATTGGTGGAGGAGTCCCAGAGGCATTACATGACACAGTCACATTTTCACCTTCTTCTATTGTCCTATTTTGTATTGGCTGTATGAAGGATGGAACTGTGAACAAACAAGTTACAGGAAGAACAAGAAGTTAATCATTTTTTCCTCCAATTGATACATTTCAGAGAATGGTTCATCTCCACTGACAGTGACAGTAAAAATAAATGGCACTCACACTGTATGGAAATGGTAAGGTATTCAAAGAAAAACCTAGATAGGAGGGGGGGCCAGGACAGGTTTTGAAATTACAAAACAATTCCATGAAAGGAAGCTTGTTAGTTTCAATTATTTGTTTTCTACCCATCCTCAGTCACAGAAAATTTGCAACCTGCAAGTTGTAAGCCAAAAACATCAAGACATACATGTAGGAAATTATGAGATTCTACTGAATAACAGTACAATTTGTTCCTAATAATGCGAAATCAGATGCCTGTGGATGTTACAATGCCTGTAATATCCACAAAGTACACCAGGTACAATATTATTAATTTTATGATACACTCGCTGTATTTAAATGTTTGCCGATAGACCTATTTGTGCACCCTTTGATAGGTTGCTGTGTCTTTTTTCTTTCCAAAAGAATTATGAACACAACTAACACCTACTTTCAAACAGTCTGGAGGAAAAAATCGAGACAGTTTCTGAGTACTTGAAAGTACTTAATGTTAACTAACTTTCAACTAATGTTAACTAACTTTCTTAATTTATATAATTTTGAACCAATGTTAACTTCTAGTAACTTGGGCACAATTTTCAAGTTGCATGAGAAAAACCTATACACTCAGATAACAAACCCAAACATCAATTTTTTTGTGCAACCTCTCCAAACAGGTGTTATCTACTGCACATGCAGGGAAATAAACATGTCAGATAACATGTTGTGCATAAAGTTTTAGCCGATGAAGGAAACATGTGGTGCTACAATGTATAGACTACAGTGTAAGTGAATTGGATCACACTGTGTATCTGCTTTCTGTATACCCTACTGGACAGTATTTTGTCATTTTTAGCATCTCCCTTACCATTGACAGTAACAGTAACACTTGCATTATCTCCCGTTCCCAAAGTGTTGTTAGCCATACATTTGTAGATGAACGTTCCTTCGGTTGTAAAGTTCCTGGTCCACATTCCTGACGTGTCAAAGATAGCAATGTCATTCTCCAACAGCCGATATGATATCTCAGATGGAACAGCATCAGCTGAGCAGTTAATGCTGATAACATCACCACGACATGCTTTGTTGTCAGCTGCAGATGTTTCCAATTGCACATTGTCTGGTTTGACTGAGAAAAGATTCATTTGAATCATTTAGTTTGGAATGTGTGCAGCAAATAATGCATCAGTGAACATAATTATTACAATTCACTTACCCTTTTAATAAGTCACATACCGTAGTATTCCGAAAGTAATGGCCCCCCGTTACTTTCGGATTTAGCAGGCAAAAGGGGCTGCTACTTTTGGGTAGCCGTTTCTTTTGGATGGTTAAAGAACGTTTGTACAGTAACAGTCATTTCAGACAAAGCAAACGCATAACAAGAAATTAAGCATTCCACTTATGTGTGTTTCCAACTACCCTCATAAACAAAGCAGACTGTATAAACAAAGGAGGCCCTAAACCGGTTGGTACTGTAGGGTGAAACTAAATCCCAATACAACTGATTACCCTACAGTTAATCACTTGATCCTGCTGCTAGACAAACACAGCTTATAAATCATAGTTTCAAGAAAAATTCACTCAAATTGGAAATAAAATCACAGATAACTCTTCAAGTCACTGTTCAGTCCTGCATTCAGGCTGTTCCATCTGCATGACCCATGCTTCACTCATGCTCTCATGCATCCAAAACTCTATATATGCACACTTAGCATGAACCAATTCTTTTATTTTGTATACATGTATGCAGGACCATACAACTATCAAAAGTAAATCCACCCACACTGCTCTTTTCAAAAAAGATATAATGCAAAGACAACCTAGAGAAAAAACTTCCAATTGACAATATTGTAATTTTTGCAAAGTAACAAACCACCTAGCCAAAAATATCTATTGTTTAAAGACATTAAAACTTACACTGCACTTCAATTGTTGCTGTCTCTGATGCATTGCCACACTCATTACTGGCCTCACACCTGTATTCTCCAGCTTGACTTCTGTTTATATGGGTGAACACTAACTCACTTGCATCAAAACGCTGACCACTATCAACCTTGATCCAAGACACCATTGGTGGAGGAGTCCCAGAGGCATTACATGACACAGTCACATTTTCACCTTCTTCTATTGTCCTATTTTGTATTGGCTGTATGAAGGATGGAACTGTGAACAAACAAGTTACAGGAAGAACAAGAAGTTAATCATTTTTTCCTCCAATTGATACATTTCAGAGAATGGTTCATCTCCACTGACAGTGACAGTAAAAATAAATGGCACTCACACTGTATGGAAATGGTAAGGTATTCAAAGAAAAACCTAGATAGGAGGGGGGGGGGGGGGGGGGGCAGGACAGGTTTTGAAATTACAAAACAATTCCATGAAAGGAAGCTTGTTAGTTTCAATTATTTGTTTTCTACCCATCCTCAGTCACAGAACATTTGCAACCTGCAAGTTGTAAGCCAAAAACATCAAGACATACATGTAAGAAATTATGAGATTCTACTGAATAACAGTACAATTTGTTCCTAATAATGCGAAATCAGATGCCTGTGGATGTTACAATGCCTGTAATATCCACAAAGTACACCAGGTACAATATTATTTATGATACACTAGCTGTATTTAAATGTTTGCAGATAGACCAATTTGTGCACCCTTTGATAGGTTGCTGTTTCTTTTTTCTTTCCAAAAGAATTACATGTATGAACAGAACAAACACTTCCTACTTTCAAACAGTCTGAAGAAAAAAATCGAGACAGTTTCTGAGTACTTGAAAGTACTTAATGTTAACTAACTTTCAACTAATGTTAACTAACTTTCTTAATTTATATAATTTTGAACCAATGTTAACTTCTAGTAACTTGGGCACAATTTTCAAGTTGCATGAGAAAAACCTATACACTCAGATAACAAACCCAAACATCAATTTTTTTGTGCAACCTCTCCAAACAGGTGTTATCTACTGCACATGCAGGGAAATAAACATGTCAGATAACATGTTGTGCATAAAGTTTTAGCCGATGAAGGAAACATGTGGTGCTACAATGTATAGACTACAGTGTAAGTGAATTGGATCACACTGTGTATCTGCTTTCTGTATACCCTACTGGACAGTATTTTGTCATTTTTAGCATCTCCCTTACCATTGACAGTAACAGTAACACTTGCATTATCTCCCATTCCCAAAGTGTTGTTAGCCATACATTTGTAGATGAACGTTCCTTCGGTTGTAAAGTTCCTGGTCCACATTCCTGACGTGTCAAAGATAGCAATGTCATTCTCCAACAACCGATATGATATCTCAGATGGAACAGCATCAGCTGAGCAGTTAATGCTGATAACATCACCATGACATGCTTTGTTGTCAGCTGCAGATGTTTCCAATTGCACATTGTCTGGTTTGACTGAGAAAAGATTCATTTGAATCATTTAGTTTGGAATGTGTGCAGCAAATAATGCATTACTGAACATAATTATTACAATTCACTTACCCTTTTAATAAGTCACATACCGTAGTATTCCGAAAGTAATGGCCCCCCGTTACTTTCGGATTTAGCAGGCAAAAGGGGCTGCTACTTTTGGGTAGCTGTTTCTTTTGGATGATTAAAAAACATTTGTACAGTAACAATCATTTCAGACAAAGTGAATACATAACACAAGAAATTGAGCATTCCACAATATGTGTGTTTCTAACTACCCTCATAAACAAAGCAGACTGTATAAACAAAAAGAGGCCCTAAACCGGTTGGTACTGTAGGGTGAAACTAAATCACAATACAACTGATTACCCTACAGTAAATCATTTGACTCTGCTGCTAGACAAACACAGCTTATAAATCATAATTTCAAGAAAATTCACTCAAGTTGGAAATAAAATCACAGATAACTCTTCAAGTCCATGTTCAGTCCTGCATTCAGGCTGTCCATCTGCATGACCCATGCTTGAGAAGAGAGACTTCCTCTTTTAGTGACTTCTAAAGGGCCAGTACTTTCAGGTGGGCCGCTACTTTCGGGGGACCATTACTTTGGGGTTCAATAGGAAGGTAAAATATCAACGTTCCTTTTGGGGAGCCAATATTTTCGGGGGGGGGGGGGGGGGGGTGGAAGGATTCTACAGTAGTCCAAAAATAAAGTCGTTGATGATTAGCTTTAGCCTACTGTGCCATATAAACTAGCATTAATGATTAATGTTATGTTCAATTTTAGTTATTATTTTGTTTCAGTTGTTCGCTCAGCCCCACTAGCACTTGTGTTATGGACATTCCTGAGGGTAAACAAAGGTTAATATAATTATATACATTTTCATTGCATATTTTTGATTTTGTTTGCCTACATTTTCAGTGTACTTAATATAAAGAAGCAAATTTTTCATTGACAACTTTAGAAACCAGGTGAAGCATTTTCATTCAATTGTTGCTCAACTGATTGTGGTGCATTTTTAACCAGGCAATGGGATTCTTTGTTTTCCTTCACCATGCATTGTGAACTTTGTGGTCAATCACAAATAAAACATGTTTTAGCACCCAAGTTGCTGTTGCTATGTTGTAAAAGAATTGGTTCGTACTTTTAGCTGTGCTTATATCGGGTTATGGATGCACTTGGGAAGTTTGGTGAGAACTCAAGAAGCTAGAGTTGCTCTCGGCTGTGCCTCAAGCAACTCTTGCATTTTTCTCATGCTCTGATACATCCAAAACTCTATATACATGTAAGCACACTTAGCATGATCCAATTCTTTTATTTTGTATACATGTACATGTATGCAGAACCATACCACTGCCAAAAGTAAATCCACCCACACTGCTCTTTTCAAAAAAGACATAACACGAAAACAACCTAAAGAAAAATATTTCAATTGACAATATTGTAATGTTTGTAAAGTAACAAACCAGCTAGCCAAAAATATCTATTGTTTAAAGACATTATAACTTACACTGCACTTCAACTGTTACTGTCTCCGATGCATTGCCACACTCATTACTGGCCTCACACCTATATTCTCCAGCTTGAGTTCTGCTACTGTTTGTGAACACCAGCTCACTTCCATTAGTACTCACATCGCCGCCGCCAACCTTGATCCAAGTCAGCATTGGCGAAGGAATCCCAGATGCATTACACAACACAGTCAAATCGTAACCCTCCATTACTGTCTGTTTCTCTATTGGTTGTATGGATGAAGCCACTAAAACAATACAACAAAAATTAATAACTAAACGAGAAAGTCCTTTTTAAAGATGTGTCTGGCTAGCATTCTTCAGGACATATTAAGTATTGATTGGAGTATAATCTCCTTTAAATTAACTAAAGAAAATTCATATATTAACAATTATTTTTTGTTTGAAATATTGAATAAGCTGTATGTGAACAAATCCTAGAATATCCTGTGGGAACCCAACCTCCATTTGCAAATGATACTGTATGTCAGTGTAAAATGGGGTTGACTGGCCTACACGGTCAAAATGAAATTCAGGTTAAAATGATCTTAACCTACCGGTAGATTGATTCTCAATTTCCTTTGTCTCCTAACCCTAATTATTTATGACCCATGAATAATTATGTACATGTAGTTGTTCAACAGGTGTACTGTACTGTATTTTCATATGATTGTAACAGTACAGTACATGGCAGTGTATGTCAATCAATAAATTCTGTTGCTGAGTTATCCATGTACATAATTATATATCTACAGTACATGTATACCAAAAATAATGTTTTTAATGATTAGACACATAATTAACAAGCCACCAATGGAAAAGAAACAAAATTACCATTGACAGTAACAGTAATATTTGCACTTTGTCCTGTTCCCAAAGAGTTGTTGGCCACACATTGGTAGGTGAACATTCCTCCAGTTGTAAAGTTTCTGGTCCATATTCCTGATGTGTCTAAGATAGCAATGTCATTCTCCAAAAGCTGATATGATGTCACAGATGGAACAGCATCAGCTGAGCAGTTAATGCTGATAACATCACCACGACATGCTTTGTTATCAGCTGCAGATGTTTCCAATTGCACATTGTCTGGTGCATCTGAGGAAAAAAACATGATTTAATTTACATATAGTAGGCTACTGACAGGATCTACCCTACCATAACTGCAAGAAGTGTTGTCTACAAAGCAATAAAGATGAAAATCAGAGGTCACTTAGCAGTACATGTACATGTACATTCAAAAAGGTTTCCCTTTAAAATAAACAACATAAGATAGTGATGTCATATTAGGCGGTTATTATGTCATGATAGCCAACTTCCATCTTGTCTATCTCGAAAGGTTTTCCACCAAAGGACAGAAAACCAAACTCTCAAAAGTAATCAAAATCAACAGAACAGGGCAATTTTCTACCATTAATAATAAAATTAATTTTCACCACAACATAACCATTCCAGTAAAACAATATAATTTATAAATATATAATTATATACCAAATAACATAATAGTCTGAAACAATATTTCACTTACACTGCACTTCAATTCTTGCTGTCTGTGATGCATTGCCACACAGATTACTGGCTTCACACCTGTACTCTCCAGCTTGAGTTCTGTTTATGTTTGGGATTACCAGCTCATGCTCATTAGTAATCATATCACCCCCAACCTTGATCCAAGACACCATTGGTGGAGGAATCCCAGATACATTACACAACAGAGTCAAAGTTCCTCCTTCAGTTACATTCACATTTTGTATTGGCTGTATGGCAAAAGGTACTGCAAATAAAAACAACAAACTGTTAGTACACATAGTTTAACAGGGCATCTGAAAGGATGCAGTGGTGCGGATCTGCATTCACTAACATCTACATCCTCTGCATGATCAGAACTTTTTTTCCACACAAAACAGAAAAAAAGTGTTTCATACAGTGGAACCCCAGTAATACAGACACCAAAGGGACATGCAGAAGTGTCTGCATTATCCAAGTGTCCACATTAAGTGGGCTAATCAAAGAGAAAATATATGACCTTTTCAGTTGTCGGGACAGAGAAAACTGTCCGTTACAAGCAAGTGTCCTTATTAAGCAGATGTCCGTAGAGCGGGGTTGCACTGTATAAGCGATAGAGCAGCTGCTTACCATCCCCACAAGTAAAAAGTGCCAAGAGATTATTTTGAAGTAGTTTTCCTTGTAAAACACTGATGAAAACATGCCATTTCACTCGTGCGAAATTTTTTACCCCCTGGCATTCCAACCTAGAGTCTGGAAACTAGTTTTTCATTGTCCAATGTAATAACTTGTTACTAAGTTACGGATGTTCCGACAATGCAACAACGAATTCTTCACACAAAATTCTATGGAAAACCTGTGTGAAATTAAGAAATACCTGTCAACAACTACTAGAAACAGATCAAGCATATGTCATTTTTGAAGTTGGCGGCATGATGTTTAATTCTATTAAAGAGCTAAAACTGTGGGTAAGACTTTGAAGCGCTTTTTGTTTTACTGCTGTTCAGTACATTGAAAAGGCATTATTATCAATTTTGTTAACTGCTGAAATTTTCGCATAATTGTCGCATTTTTCCCCTGAAATATGTCCGCATAATTTGCTCTGAAGCAACCCTCAGCCGATGACAAGCTTTTTGAGGATGTTCACACTACTCCTAATGGGCAATTCCAGAAAATATCCATACCCAACCACGGACGGCTTCCATGTTTTAACCCCCGCTTGCCTTTGGAAATTCCAGAATGTGTTACCCCCCATGCCCTCAGAATTCCAAATTGTGAACTCACCCTCCCCTTTGGAATTTCCGACTTTTTTGGCAGTACATTTTTCACTTGGCAATGCCTATATGAACAAGCGAACATGAATTTATGCCTCCTCGAGGCTGTGATCTAGAGGCACCAGGCGGCAAGCTTTACTCTTCAGCCAAAAGAAAAACCAACCGCGAGTGGCCAGGCTGTGCAAACTCCTTTATAAGTCTGAATTTGGTTATAAAAATAAACACCACTAACAGTAATTTTCCTCCTCTTTGTTTACTTGTGTTGTCTTGACAATTACAAAGCAAAATAGCTCAAATTCAGACTGTTAAAATCTTTTGGCAGTCAGAAAATTTTTGACCCACTCGGCGCACATTTTCAAAGCCCTTGGCATAACTTCAGCATGGGGTCTATGCAGAATGCACCATGGTCAAACATAGGCACGCAAGACGTGCAAGAGTTATTTTTTTCTGTGAAGTTTTGGAGATAGAAGCATTCATGGTACAGTAATGATTTGGTTAATTTGACAAGTTTTTTTGGTTGCGATATTACATCGGTCATGGTAAGATAGCTAAATAGTAAACCATAAAATGTTTGACTGAACAAACTACAGTAATCTGACATGTCTCTAGATTAATGTAGTTATCACCTTATTTTCTAACGGGCAATTTGATTCGCTCTTTGATACAACCTGCACTGTGATTGGTGTGACACCCGCACAGGCATAACTCCCTCGCTCACCGATCACATAACCCTTCCTACCCCCAAGAGAAATTTTTGCTCAAAAATACTCAAGTTAATTTAGAGACTTTTTCGCATTTTACACAAGTCGTAAGTTTACCTTTTTACACAACACAACACAACACAACACTAGTTCACCGAAAATAGAAAGAAAGAGAAAAAAAAATCTCTGACACGTTGAAAGTCTGATTTAATTAAATGCACTTTAACTTGGTGCCACGCAGTCTTCAAAGAACATTTGAACAGTTTTCATACTTTTTCCCTTAAAAAATATCGGACTGAAATGAATGTCATCAAATAAAACTATTAAACTGCTACTGCAGAGACGTAAAAACCGTCCAGAAACAAAACCTTTTTTGTTTAATATCCTGGAAACAATAGCCGATAACTTCTCAGCTCTAATTGAATTTACTCCCATATAAAAAACAAAAGTGTTAAGTTACCATTTGTTACTAAAGATAGCAAACATCTCGTGGGAAAGAGTGATGACGATTCGTCCGCTCTAATTGAATTTACTCCCTTGTGAAAAACAAGAGTGTCAAATTACACTTTGCAACTAAAAACCAAAAATGTCTCGTTATATTTGCATGCAACAAGAACAAAACAATTGTTACCCGCACTTACTATTGTAAACGTTAGAACTGCTTCAAATCTAGTCTCGTCCCCTCTAAAGCAAGTCCTAAGAACTAGACGCGACGATTCGTGACCTCTAATTGAATTTACTCCTTGTGAAAAACAAAAGTATCAAGTTACCTTTGTAACTAAAAATAAAAATATCTCGTTGCATTTGCATACTACTAACTCACGAACTGTTTCAAACCTCAAGGCTCATCTTGTTCATTTAACTAAAATCCTCAGCCTAACCCACAGAAAATGTCGAAGTAAACCCAATATATGAATACTTCCTCCTCTTTTATAGAAGAATAAATATGGCCGTTCTGAACTCTATCGGGATCAAATCTTCTCACATACCATTTACCTTTACAACAAGAAATTTGATTGGCTGTTTATAGTAGATCCAATCTGATTGGTGTGACATACATACATCTCTCACTCACTCACTTACTCACTCACTCACCCATTGACCCGTCCATAACATACCCGACGCGCCGACTAAGAGGTATTTTTTTTACAAAAAAAATAACTCAAAAATACAGTCGAGTCTTCAATCTTTCCTCATTCCTCATTCCGTCCCTTTTATACGTCATGCAGTGTGCACGAAAAGGGTTCTCCGGTCCGAATGCTTTTAAAATAATCTGGCAGGCATTCCTTGGAAGTGAGGGACTTGCCTTCCTTGGAAGCGAGTTTTTCTGCCGTTCATCGGACGGGAGACGGGAGTAACAAGCGGTAAATAAGATACATTTTGAGGTTTTATTCATGTGACAAGAAATTCATCAAGGTAACTGTGAAACCCACGTTTTTACTGTTCACTCCTACAAGTCATGAGCGTAAACATGTGTCTGATCAATCGATGCTTGTCTTCTGCTTCCACAGTCATACGTTCATGGTTTACTTACAAACTACAAAAGTCCACAACAATAGCGTTTTCAAGGAACTCACTCTACTCTTTCTACTCCAGAAATCCCACCTGTGAAATACCCTCATGCCTTCGAATCTCCAATCGTAAATACCCCCCATGCACTCAGAATTCCATAATCATGAACCTCCCCTCCCCTTCGTAAATCCTAAAAGCCGTCCGTGGTATAGGTATGGATATTTCTGGAATCGCCCAATGCACACCCAATTCACTATTAATATATAACCATGAAAGTATTTCTGTTGCAAATCATTACTTGTACTTATACCTGTGAATTCTTTGTGATTAGTACATGTAAATGTACAGTACACTTTACAGTACACTTTACAGTACACTTTATTGACACTTTACTCATCGATTACTCAAGCACTTTCAACAACGTTTTGATTTGAGAATAAAAAACAACATTTCCATTCAGTTTCTTCATTTGCGATGACAGTATTGGGTCTTACGAAGCAAGTTTCCACTTAAAAGCTGTTGTCCATATTTACGCAAAGTCAATGCGCTGCAATGAAATAATTAAAGCCACGACTCTCGTCTCTCAAGACAAGAGCCTCGTCTCGCGAGGCGAGACTCTCGTCTCACGAGAAACGAGACGAGAGGTGGTAACTTACTTTTGAGCGGTACTGTATGTGTAACTACATGATGAGCAATGTATAATTTAGTTTGAGTTACACCCTATTTAATTCCAATTGAACTGAATTTTAGTTGCAGAAGATCACTGATCAGGGCTTGAAACTAATGTTTTAATTCAATGGTCCATTGGCCAGTGAATTGTCAGATTTTACAACCCAAAACAAAGGACAACTTCAAGGATACCACACTTTTCTCATTTTTTCTCTGAAACAAATAATAAGCCTCACTGCTCAGATGCCTCAAGCTCAGTTATGTTGTTTTCGTTGTGTTAGAAGTGACAGCTGCTTTACACACTGCTAAAATTTCTTCTTCCATTACGGTAGGACACCACATGAAGAAACCAAATATTTTGTTTCCAACTTCCGCAAGCTTAGAATAGCAAAACACTATTCCGAGTTTGAGTAGCCAGTGTGAATGTGTGAGAAGCACTATCCACTGGTTTGGTATATACATGTACTTAGTTAATGATAACTATAATTTTATGCCAAGTTTGAATTTCACTGAAATGCTGTAAGAATAGCTTCTTTTGCCAATTTGGTGAGCCACAAAGGCTTGTACAGACAAAGAAGCTTGTCAGTGAAATCTGATTTTCACTACATGAAGCAGTTATCTTGCTCACCATCAACAGTAACAGTAACACTTTCACTTCGTCCTGTTCCTACAGTGTTATTAGCTACACACTTGTAGATGAACACTCCACCAGTTGACATTGTTCTGTTCCACATTCCATGACTGTTACTACCATCAGTCACCAGTGTATCATTCTCAAACAGTTGATAAGTATGTACTGCAGGGTTACCATCAGCAGAGCAGGTAAAGTTGATCACTTTATCCCGACAGACTTCTGTCTCACTTGCTGCGAACTGCAAATTCTCTGGCTTGTCTAAAAACGTAACAAACAAAGAACATTAAACATTGCCAGTATTTCTTATCAAGAAGCCTTAGGTTTTTTATCTGTCATGTGCACATGTACATCGGTTTGCTGAAGGATGGCAGTGCAAGTAGCTGATTACAATTACTGTTATGAAACGACAGCAGTGTGATTTTGAAATGAGTTCAACAATACAACTAGTTGCCCTGCATGGACAAGTACTGTAGACTTCTTACTGCATATACATGTATTTTTAACACTTAGTGATGAGTGATTTAGTGACACATAAGTCACCACATAACAGATAAGCATTGTTTCTCTGTTCACTGCAGGTTCATGAACTCATACGTACATGTACTTCACTTTCTCATGACAAGGATTTTGTACACTCATGAAGCATGCTTGCAACCATACAGTCAAGAACTTCCAGAATGGTATAAATAAATGTTTTATAGCTGCAGTTTGTTGTGTTGAGGTAGCACCATTTTTTTTTTAGGTTCATAAATGCACGAGTTTCTACTTCTGAGGGCAAAGAAAACCAATGCTTGTGTTTGCATTTCAGTGAAGCTGTGACTACCATGTCAGTCCAAAAGTCATTCTCACTAGCATGATTAATCAATTTAAAATTTAACTTACATTGCATACTGTACAATAACATCAACGCTACAGTACTTGAGAAATTGGAATTTCCTCAACAATTCTCCCAACAAACATCACTTGCCTGACAGGCAAGCAAATGATAGAATCCAGTAGCCATTACAGCCAAATCCACCAGCCCCATGTTATCGGACACAACTTTCTCTGCAGGTTGGTATTTACACAACCACAGTCTCTTTCCATGTACCTCTTCAAATACAACTTGTTGAAAATTATATTGTGTCCAGAACATTGATTGAAATAATTACATTTATTAAAACAATCTTATGCAACCCAAACTGGCAAAAAAACAAACGTGTTTGACTTAAGCCAAATTGGCACACTGCCTTGTCAGCCAAACAGCAGGTGATTTGCTTGATTGTACTGGAAAAACTAATGCTACATCACTGTAAAACAAAAATAGATTCATGTGTGCAGACTTATTAGCCTACCTAGCTGAGAAACATGTATACATGTCTAATCTTACAAGAAACAGTCAGAATAAAGCTCAAAAATACTGTCACTTACACTGCACAATAACAAATGTGCTTTTAGTATCATTTCCACAAGAGGTGCTTGCTTCACACTTGTATTCCCCAGACTCATTCCTGTTGATATGTGTAAGTTCAAGTGTGATTCCCATTGTATGGATTCCAGTCTCCACCTCTGTCCATGTTACAGACGGTGTAGGACTCCCAGAAACATTACATGTTAAAGTCCTGTTTTCACCTTCTGTAACAGTGATGTTCTCCAGTGAATAAACAACTGCTGGGACTGTATAAAACAAATTAAAATTATAACAAATAACTGTAATTAAACTACAGCTGAAGTTATTTCTGGCAGCTGTAGCCTGTCTCATGCACTGAGTTGGTAATTATTTTCCTGGGAAGAGCTTTCCAGGTTATATCTTGAGATGTAGGTGACTACTAGTCTCCTCCGCAGCCGTTTTTTGGGATGTCATGCAACGCTCCCCCCAAAGAAACGGCTGCTCACATCCGAACCACATTCTTTTCCTTTTGTGTTTGTGGTTTGTTTGTGCTCTGTTGAACAGACCAATCACATAATAGCAAAGTGTGAATGACGTAAGCTTTTGCGCAAAAAGGTCTGCGGTGCGAACACACGAGGGATTTCTGGCTTTTGTTTCACGCCGCACGTCGCCAAAAATAGGCAGTGTTCGCAGGTTACGATCATGACGGACGAAAAAATTGTAAATGAAAGTCCTAAGTGCAAGTGCTTCATGTGCCCATCGCTATGTTCAGCTATAAATGAGACAATATATATTTTCTCCAAATGTCAAATTGTAAGCGTCAATCAGGGCCAAACGCTTCCTACAGATGGTAATCAGGCTGGAAAGAGTGGCATTCAGAACTCGATGTCAACAAATTGAGTGAAGCTACTTGATTTCCTGGTTCCTTTATTAAGTTAAAATAGATATCTTCCTTCTCGACAGTAATTTTTTGAGTTGAAAGCTTCTAATAATTAACTTGAACTTTGAAGAGTCTTCAGCTACATAGAAAGCTCGTGCAAGTGTCGCCGGTATTTTTCGGCGTCTCTAAACAAAAGCCGGAAATCTGTATGTTTATTTGTGACATCTCCCACGATGGGATACAAAGATAAAAAACATTCCCTGATTGGACAAGTTTCAAAGGGCGAATTTGGCGCGAAAACGTTCTTGAAAATGGAACGGAAGCGGTGATTGGCTAATTTCGTGAAAGGAATGTTGTTCGGATGTGAGCAGCCATTTCTTTGGGGGGAGCGTTGCGTGACATCCCAAAAAACGGCTGCGGAGGAGACTAGGTGATTACAGGTGTGGATTAGAAAATTTCTGGAAGCTACATTAGGTTAACTTGAACAAAGAGGGAGGGAATGGCAGAATGTGTGAGGTGAGAGGTAAGAGGTTAGCACATAGGATGAAAAGCTTCAAAAACTGAACTTCATGTAAGGTACATGTAGGCAAACAGTCAAATATGTCAACTACACGTATGCTTGTTAGCCATTTAAGTTTCAACAGACATTGCAAGATGAGGTCAGCAAAGAGAAGAGCCTGCCTGTGAAGGAATTACTTAAAGAAGATATCACTCTCCTGATTACTGTAAATTGCAATTAGTGTTTGGAAAGAAGGTTCCCTACGCATGTATATGGTCAGAAAAACAAAAGTCAGGGCCACAAAGAGGTTATCTTTGGAGATCACAAATGTATCCAAGGGTCAGCTCCCAGTTCCCCTCACTACAGCTGAATAAGAATTAAATCTCAGCGCGCTTCAAGTGTATGAGAGGGCTAGAATAGGGTCTTAATTGTTGATAGGCTATAGCTGTGCATGTACGTGAAACTTGCTTTTGCCTACAGTGTTTGCTTCATTTGTTCCTTCTAGTAGACAAATAATTTTTCCCTGAAGCTACAAGTAAAGAGAGCCAACTTGAAAATAGTCTGACTTTCAGTTCTTTAACTGCATCAATTATTATAAGGTAAAAAAAGAAATACCAATTACCATTGACAGAAACTGTAACATTCTTGTCGCTTGTGCCTACAGTGTTGTTGGCCACACATCTGTAGGTGAAGTTTCCTTGAGCTGACATTGTCCTCTTCCATACTCCTTTGGTGTCACTGTCAGGCACTTGTATATCATTCTCAAACAGTTGATAAGTATGAACCAAAGGTTTACCATCAGCTGAGCAGTTGATACTGATGATATCACCCTCACAGATGTTTGAATCATTTACCATCAACATGACATTCTCTGGTTTGTCTACAACAAAAGGAGAAAGGTTTAAAACTTAACATCAATTGATCAGTCATCACAACTACATGTAGTATGTATAATCACTTGTAATTGTGACAGATCTTTACTACATACATGTACATCAGTGTTTCAGCCAGAAAATTTTACTTGAGGGCCAAAGTGGCCAATTTTTTAGGAAAGGGGCCAATAAATTGAAAGCTACAGAAGGACAAAATGCATCAGAGTACCAAGGAAAATAAAGCAGTTTATTACGATCTATGATACAATTTAATAGTTAGTGCTTTTGAAGTGTTTCTACTCAATAAAGTTTCTTTACATGGAATCAGATACCAGTATGAAGGATCCGTGCATTACAAGGAAACAATCCTTACGTATACATGACGTAGTCAAAGATCAAGGGTTTGCAATACATTATAGCCTGGCGATTTCAAACACAGTCAGCCATTTGGAAGTTTTCCGATGTGAGAGAATCAATACAGCAAAGCAAAAGGATGGATTGACTTCTTTTCTTATGTTGAATGTCTTAGAAACAAAGATCTTTCAATATAATTTTCTAGAAGGACATAATGTGTGACAAAATAACAGTTATTGATTGTCAACACAGAGAAATACAGTCGCTATTATGCCGTGTTATGGCGACTAAACCAGAATTTTTGGTCGTCAAGGATGAAGTACTTGTTGCACTGGCAACTGTATCGATTACAATTTTGAGCCCTGGGATGGCTTTTAAAATTATTATGCCTGTGTTAAGCCCGTAGTCTTCTAAAAGGAAAAGGCCAAATTGGCCCTTTTTTGTTTTTCTGGGGGCCATCTCTGATTGTGACGTGGAATTCCCGCAATGGCACGCTCTGGCGGAAACACTGTACTGTACATGTACATCACAAAAAGTAACAGGAATTTTTTAAAAAGCTGCCAGTTACTGTAAATGTATAATTGAAGAAGCTAGTCATAAAAGGGGATAAGTGACGATTTTGGTTGCTTTTCTTTTTTCTTGCTCCAAATTAGCTGAATTTTTGCATGTGGTCTTCAATGTAATAGAAAAACGTGTTCCTGTATTTTTGCCGCTGGTTTTTGCTTCGTTTTATAAAGACGCCGCTAGGAAAACCGAGTGGTTTTTTGCATACGCAATATCCTGAAAACGAAGCAACGTTTAGCGCAAAAACTACGGGACATTGCTAAACATACCTAAACAAAACTCTATGCGAAATTTGGAGCGTTTTCGACAAAGTTCACTTTTGATTAAAATACCTAACGCCCTTTTCCCGCCGAGGCTGCAAATAAACGAAGTCGGGCCTTTGTTATGATAAACAGAGCCGATCCTTTGTTATAATAACCAAGCCAAGCCTTTGTTATAAGTCAAAGTCTCGCCTCGGTTTATCATAACAAAGGATCGGCCCCGCCGCGACCGCAGGGACTTTGATCTCACTTAGAAAGCAGCAAAATGTCAATTTCACGCAACATATAAGCTCAAAAATGTTGATTTTAGATCAAAAAAGGTTTAAATGTTGATTTCGCGTTAACGCGTGACGGCAAGGATGTTGGTTTCACTTAGAAACCAGCAAAATGTCAATTTCACGCAGCGCATAAGCTCAATGATGTTGATTTCAGGTCTAAATAGGTTAAAATGTTGATTTCGCGTTAACGCGTGACAGCAAGGATGTTGGTTTCACTTAGAAACCAGCAAAATGTCAATTTCACGCAGCGCATAAGCTCAATGATGTTGATTTCAGGTCTAAATAGGTTAAAATGTTAATTTGACGTTAACGCGTGACGGCAAGGATGTTGGTTTCACTTAGAAAACAGCAAAATGGTAGGAGCCCATGATGGGCTCCTGAAAATGGTAATTTCACGCAACGTATAAGCTCAAAAATGCTGATTTCAGGTCAAAAAAAGGTGTAAATAAAAATAAAATGAAACAAATAAACATTTCAATAAACACTTTTTCAAATACGGCAACGTCTTCAATGGCTAAAAACTCACGAGATAAAACATAGTTTTCGACAAACGCGATCGTAGCTTTATGTCACGCACCGCCATAACTTCCAAGTTCAAAATGCGCTGGTACCTCTTATGCCTGATGAGGACAACAACTTTGGCGGCTGTTTAGTTTTGGATTTAAGAATTTGATGACTCCACGTGAAAACGCTCTATAAATAGGGCTGACAGATTAACAGATTAACCCTTCTGCGCAACGTACGGGTCTCCATACATCTGCATGTCCCCTGATCCCAGAAGCTCAAAACACTACAAATCATGCCGATTTGAAATAAAATCAACGCAAACTGGATCACAGATCTGTTACAATCGATCGCCACTTGCTGGCCATTATTATGTTTAAATCTAGTTACCAGTTCGAGAAACATCCGCAGAACGTAATCGCAATGCATGCCGGGAAGGGTCTTTACACCTCGTGCGCGGGAAGACATGGCGGTCGATACAAGACAAATTTTATAAGTCTAAAACCAGTTCTCGCTTTCCAAACTTTGACGCTAGCAACGCTTGGCAAATGGGCCACAACTCACCAGAGGGTATTTTTCTTGGGCAAGAACTGCTCTTGGACTTTGCTACCTGGCTCGATCTGACTTCGAACGTCGATAACACGATTACGGTATATCAGCTGCCTTCGAAGTTTCAGAACACATTTTGATTCTTTAAAACGTGCTGATGACTTACGGGTTTATCGAGGCTTTATGATGCCTCTCAACCACCAGGTAGGCACACAAGGTACTTTAAAACAATGCTTAAGATATTAGTTGACAGAGCTCTAATACGGCACATCTCTTTTTTGTTTGATGGCATTTCGTTTGACGCTCGATCGTTTCACGTGTTGTGTTCACGTCACAATAACCGGTGTAAACAATCCGTTCCCAGATTTCCGCTCTATATGCTGTGGGATTTGGTTTTGACTTCATACACTATAAACAGTCTGCCTGTTTGCTGTTCAACAAATAAACTCCTAGAGACATGGCTAGGAAAAGCCAAGTTTTTTGCCTACGTTTTAACTCGAAAACAAAGCAAAATCCAGCGACAAAAATACAGAACCACATTTTTCTATTACATTGAAGACCACATGCAAAAATTCAGCTAATTTGGAACAAGAAAAAAGAAAAGCAACCAAAATCGTCACTTATCCCCTTTTATGACTAGCTTCTTCAATTACGTAACTCTAGACCACTCTCAATCTGAACACCAAACTAAATAACAATAGAAATTTGAGTTTATACTTGTGCAACATTTGTAACCCCAACGTGTGTTAAAACTATGCTATTGGTCAGGATTAAATTATCAATCCAGGCACCATTCACAAAGGTTATATCACAGGCAAAATGTGACCGTGAACGGGAAAACGTACCTTAACGCTTATCCATTAGACCGGCAAAAGCGTTAAGCATCCGTTAGTCATCCGTTAGAAAGTTTCTTAAAAACGTTAGAGGCGTTAGCCCAACCGTTAGACGTTAGCATCAGGTCGTTAGAACGGAGAGTGCAACCGTTAGCAAGAGACATGTATCCGTTAGCCGTTAGCATCAGACCGTTAGACGGGCCAGCATAACCGTTAGCAAAAACTCTGTATCCGTTAGCACGGCTAGAGAAGCCATTAGGATCCGTTAGAATAAACTAGCATCAGTTAAACGGGTAACGATTCTGTTAGAATGGCATGACATGCATTGAAGTAGAATGTGGTAGCCTAACATAGTGTGAAACGAGAGCAGCTCTTGGCTTCCATTTAGTTCAAAACAATCATGAGAGATAACTATCTTTCGACAAGAAGTTTGGCGATTATTATGTTTTGATGCCCTGATTGATAAATACAACTCGAATGAAATTCAATAAAGCCTTCATGCTATAATTGTTATACACGATCCAAAAAACGTTTGCCACTTCCACAAACAGCCGGACGACATGTAAAATCCTAACTACGATCGTCATTATATGAACTGTTTTATTTATTCGGCAGAGTCCGGTTGTTTCGAGAGCTTGTAATTTGTTACTGTAATTTGTGAACAAACGAAAGTTAAAAATACTTAACAAATGCCATAAACGGACGAAACAAACACGGAGAAAACTCGACCAAAATGGCCATGCGATGGATAAAGATGTTCTACGAAGTAAACACTGATCACGTGTCAATTCACAAAGTGCGCTGGTTCAAAAATTTGCATAAAGTTGTTTACATATTCTAAGATGTGAGAAACGGCCATATTCCGGCGGAAAGTTTGATGAATATTTTGATAGACTGTTGTCTGACTCTGAATCAGAAGAAACCAATTTTAAACTACATGTATGTGACAAAAACAACTTTATCGGATGGAACCAGCGCCAACAAAATGCCTGTCGCTTCGAGACTAGCTTCGTGACCTCAGAAGGTACCGCTTTTCGCATGCATGCTCTGTCAAGAAAGCCTAATCTCTCGCAAATCCACAGCTGGATAAAACAGTTACTTTTACAAAACTCTAGGCAAAGTCATTATGTAAAAATTAGTACAAGCGACAAATTCATTTGAGTAAAACAATAAAAAATGTTCATCCTGATTGGCGAGTTAAATTGTTTACACACGGGTCTAGCGACGTTAGGTTCGCGTCCCACGTGATAATATAGGACTCGAATTCTGAGTTATTCTGTCTCAATAAGGAAGTGATAGTTTACATCACTGAGTTTTGTTTTCAATGCTCACCATGGAAATAATTTTATTAATGTTTGCCTCGTCGACGACTGATGAAATCGGCACTTTGTGACTCGTTTTTTCTAAAAATCGTGAGTGTAAGACTAATAATGGTTTGGCACGATTATGTGTTTCTAACATCGGACTGAAAGCTACGCTATTCGTTCATTAGAAGTCCTTAGATGTAAACCATTAGACAACCGTTAAACGTCCTAAGATGTAAACCGTTAGACAACCATTAAACCTCTTTAGATGTAGACCGTTAGACAACTGTTAAACGGCTTCAGTCATCCGTTAGAACAAATTGCGCAACCGTTAGAACGGTTTCTTCATCCGTTAGGCACACTTAGTTAGCCGTTAGAATGTTAGGAGAGAGCGTTAGAACGCTTTGATCATCCATTAGGCACACTTAGATAACTGTTAGACCGTTAGGACAAAACGTTAAAATACTGTGAAGACCGTTAACTATCCGTTATCTATCCGTTAGCTATCCGTCCGTTAGCGCCCGTTTAACGGATAAGCGTTAAGGTACGTTTTCCCGTTCATGGTCACAAATACAGTTACTGCAGTTATATTTATTAAAAAGAAAAAACACTAAACATAATGTTCTGAACAAAGGACTGACCAAGATATTCACCACTGTTCAATTGCAGGGAAATAGAAGTGTTAATAAAATTAATCCACCCAGTTCATGAACATTTTCATCTTGTACAAATTAACAAAAATGATAATAGAGAGTGTAACATGTGAGTAACAAGCACTGCATGATATTTGGATTAATTGAAAGCAACATAGTTCTGTAATAGTCAGACACAGTTTGCATAACACATAAAAAATATGACTCTACACATCACACAGTCCTCACACATGTACATCCATACTGCTGATCTATACTAAAAAGTATACTTAAAAATATTAATTGCTTACAAGTAACATCCACAACAATGGTGCGGTTGGGTGCAGTTCCTATCCCATTGAATGCAGTACAGCGATATGTACCAATGGAACTTCTGTTGTTGTCAAGTACAAACTGCTCCCCAGTAAACAGCACATCGCTATCACTATTATCAAGCACTCTGGTCCAGGTGATGTTTGGAGGAGGTTCACCAATTGCAATACACTCTAATGTAATACTGGGGTCACCTTGGAATTCAACAACATCTTGATCATCACTGACACTGGTGAATTCTGGTGGATCTGTAAAAAAGGAAAATCATATGGTTATGTTATACATGTAAAACATACTGTATTTAGCACACTGTAGGACATACAAGTATACTCTGACTCCAGGGAGTGTAGAACCCTGATCACTAACAAGGGCCCAACGGTGCATTTTTAAACCCTAGTTTGATACGTAATAGCAGTCAGACTGAGTGGAGTACAGTTCAAATGAGAGTGCAGTTCAAAGCTGATAATGGGTGTTCAATTGCAAGTATCCAATTGCAAAAAGAAAATCTCAAACGGCATACTATTTTCTTAGCTACAACCCTATACACATACACATGCGTGTAACCCAATAAAGGCTCTCTGGGTATAAACCAAACGTGAAAATTGCGTATTTTTTAAGGGGAGGGAGGACTAGAAATGGGCCGGAATAGTTCTAGTAGATGAAAAATGTATTCAGGGATGGACAATTAATTTTACAGAAACAAGACCAGTATTGTCACTAGTTACCCATTCAAGTTTCCAACAAGCTAAGCACATGTTGCCTAAAGTCTTTCTTTAACACATTCTTACAGAGTAAATGTAATTATTAGTACTGTCATAACAATACCCCAAAAGGAAAAAAACTAACAAGACACCATTTTTACATTTATTAAATATTCTCTCTCAGGTCTTGATATTGAAGGTTTGTAATGTTTATAATGTAAGGACTGTATGTACAAGTATCTAGACCTGGTAGAAGAAATATATTATGGAAATTAGCAAGCATGACTCTGCAGAAATATAAAAGTTTTCAGATAAATGTATACTTAAATATTAGACTTCGCAAAACAAGATGAGTGAATTGTAAGGACTATATAACAACAGGTGTAAGCAAACTTTTTGATTTCAAACATCACAATTCCTTGGTTACGATCCCAGAATATGAATCCTACATGTTTAGGAGACAGTAAAATTAAACAGAATGAGACCTTTCTTTAATTAAGCCCTTCACTGTTCAAATCTTGTGACCTTTGGTGGCAAGACTGTCTTTTTAAGCAACTGCCAGAAACATATTTGGCATTCTTAACTTTGTTTTCAAAATAAGGCCTAATTTGCCTCTGGCAAACAAGTGTTTGTGTGAAAGCTCAAGAATTTAATTACTACAGGTATGCCTTAAAGCCAATACCAGTTAACATTCTTTTAATGGAATTTTGGTGGGAGTTTAGTTTATCTTTTGTTGTGAAAAAAATAAAACTGTAAAAATAATCGTTTGGCTAAATCTTCTATTTGAAATCCAACAGGATATTGGCTGTAAGCACTGAACCATTCATTGTTGCGTGTCTGAAACAAAAAGGTGTCTTCAGCTTGTTGTTCATAAAATAAATTGCACAC
The DNA here is from genome assembly GCF_042242905.1 of Orbicella faveolata. NCBI lineage: Eukaryota > Metazoa > Cnidaria > Anthozoa > Scleractinia > Merulinidae > Orbicella > Orbicella faveolata. The sequence continues at coordinate 23,650,600 of NW_028301553.1, forward strand.
AACTTATTTCAAAAGAACTTAAATTAAACCTTTAGTATTTTAAAACTCCTAGTTATTTCAGTCCATGATAAAATGTCTATCTACTGAGCCAATATCGAACCTACTGTGTTTACCGCCAAAACAATACACACCATGGCTACAAACAACTTCAAGAAAGTATTATTACTGCTGCATATTTTCCATGCAAAAACTAAAATCATAAATCAACAAATCAGATTTTCTAAGATTAGGAAATAATTATTTTGTTCCACAGTATTTCTAGGGAACAGAGATGATGAAATGTATTCTATTTCCTTTTTTTTCCACTATCAGATGCATCAATCTTGTGTCGAAGGAGTATTTGTCACTCATCACTACTTCACAAGAATGAAAACAATTAAAGCAAGAGGAATAAAATTATCTCATACAAATAATAACTACCAAGAAAATCTTTTCCTACATTCGTTTTAAACTGAAAACAATCCATGGGTTTTAATTTGTTCAGCCATGCCATAGTGTAGTCATGACAATGCAAATAAAATGCTACCCCGGCTATTTTAGGACATGACAAAACAACTCAGAATTTATCCAAGGGCAGTATAAATGATTCATGCGAAGATGGTATGATTATCAGCCATACTAGCTCACAGCAAACACAAGCTTCATCACTCTTTGGATTTCATACCGCAATGCACACAGTCTAATAAACATCCAAACAACCGCTGCACGTATATCTTGAAACCACAAAGCTTTCAATCCGCTAAAAGGCGACGAATAAACAGAAACTTACGTTTGAACTTTACGTAAGCTGACTAATAAACCATTAAACATGTATGCTGTAAAATGCAAATTAATCTAAAGTGAGTTTTCTAGCTTTTGGTGTCTGATGAAGTCTAATATAGTTTCTGTTTCGCTTCGTATACATGAACCACTCCGACGTAAAAATTTCTTCTTATTCTCAAACTCAGATCTCATAAACGTTCAAGAAACACAGGCAGCAAAGCACTTAATTTCCATGTAAGCTTATTCAAAAATTCACCAGCAGACGCAGGTTGTTTATACTGCTAAACTTTAAACGGTATACAACGCATACCTTTTGTGAAAAAAAACCCTTTCATTTATATACTTTTATATGTAATTTCAGTAGCCCCACCTACTGACATTAAGAAAATGCCATCTTTTAACCAAAAAGATTGACGTAACATACCAACCAGTACTACATATACTTTCGAGTAAGAATCTTCCAGCTAAAATATTCCTTTGCGGGCTAAGAGACTCGAAATAAAGGGCTTTCGACCACAACTTCCAAAACGAATTTCGTTGATTTTCATATCTGCAATTTACTGCAGTTTTATTTCATGTATGAACGCTCCTTTCTGTTTTACACAGGTAGCAGAAAAAGTAAGCTCATCCTATCTCACGGTGTTGACTTACGCAGCCAACATCAATACAGCAAGTAATACCCCAAACCGGAAAAATAACAAAACTGCTTCGGTTACAGGTGATGTTTAATCCTTCAAGTAAAAGGAAATATGTCCCAAGAGTATTCTTGAAAACTTTTCTCACATTATGTCATACCGAAAAGTGAAAACTGAGCGTGATTTGTACTTACACTGCACTGAAATCGTCACTACAGTGGTAGGGAGGCTGGCGCCGTCTAGGACAATCTCAAACTCATATTCCTTACTGTCGACTGTTCTGTTCGCTCCAAGAATCGTAATCGACGTATGGGTAGTTGTTACATTTGCTTGTAACCGACCAACGTAGTCGTCTACCAAACGTGGTGTCCCGCCTACCTCGTCCACCTCTAAAATCCGGATTGTGGGAGAAGAAGTAACATCTCTGAATTCAACGCGTCTGAACGATCCACCTGTAAGATCGTAGCTCCATTCCAGAGAGATGTTGTTACCTTCCAGAACGGTGAATGGATCTGAAGGTTTTGCTATAAATGTAGGTTGCAATTCTACAAAGCAAAAGATAAATGTGATACAAACCCTGGCTAAATTTGATCAAAGGAAGCTAACAGATCGCGACTCTGGTCGCTAAGCTTGCTTTTCGCGCCAAGAGAACTATTCTCGCTCAACAAATCAGTAGTGGATACTCACCTGCCTCACGAAAAAACACAACCAAGTTTAGCAGCACAGAAACGCCGTACAGTGATGAAAACATTACAACTTTTAGGCTATTGAATGAAAACACAAGCTCTGAAAGTCGACAGGGAAGTAACCCAGAACGAAGCGAAATGAATAGCTAAATGCCCCTATTTGCCGCTAAGGGCCCGCAAACTATACATCAGCGGCTTAGCGTGTGAGAAGGGTTTTTTTTTTCTGCTTCCGTCGCGTCCAGGAGTCGCGTCCTTGACTTTACGCGCGGGTGCGTCTACATAAATTTTCTTTCCTTTTATTACTACAGATCGTTTTCATGTGACGTCATCATTTTCTAAAATCGAAAACTAAAGAGCCACCAAAGTTTTTATCGCCATCAGGCATAAGAGGCGGGTAAATTTATACCTGTTTACAATGTGACAGCTCAATAGTGTGCTTCGTTTGAAAACCAGCGTATTTTGGAATTTCAGAGTTATGGCGGTGCGTGACACAAAGCTAAAATCGCATTTGTCAAAAAATATATACCTATCTCATGATTTTTAGCTTTTTTGGAAGTTAGATCATTAAGAAAAGTACTTATGTAAATGTTTGTTTGTTCAGTACAGATAATCAGTCGCGTAGATAGCCAAAGTAAGTTCCAGATGCTCACACTATTTTCCGGCCGCCATATTGATGCACCACAGAGATGCACCAACATGGCGTTTCCATATCTGCCATATTAGGCTCTGTTAATTTCTGCGAAACATTTCGACAAATATTTGCAGTCTGGGAGAACGCACAAACCTAAAACTTGGAGAATTGTCTTTTCTATCTATTTCCTATAAGATCACAATTTCTTGACTTTATCCACTGAATGGTTTTCGATTTATTTATTGATTGCGTGACAGTCTAAACGATCTACAAGAAACTGTTTTTTTTGTTGTTGTTGTTTTTTTGTTATTGTTTTTGTTTTTGTTTCGAAATATTTACATAGGGTAACGTTATCCAATCATAGTCATAGTAAGGTTCGCAATCAGCAATGCAAAATGTTGTGTCTGGACAAACAAGGTGGTGAACACATGTCGCTAAAATCGGATGTCACGAGCAAGACCTCGATGACAATAAAAACGTATCACAAATAGACCTTTTTAGCTTGGGCGGTTTGTTTTCCCATTATAGACCACGCGATATTCTCTAGAGAAATGTTCTTTTATACATCTTAAAATTATTCATACATATACATGCGACTATGAAAAATTTGAAAGCAAGAATTCTCAAGAGTATCATCACGAGGCCTGCCATGGGAAAACAAACTGCCCAAGCTAAAGAGGTCTATTGAAAGTCGACCAAAGTCTTGAAAAATGCTTCTATTCATTGTAAGTAATCAGTAACCAATGTTAGTATTGTAAGTTAGCAATGGTCGTATTAATAATAAGCAATGTCAGTATTTGTCAGTAATGTAATGTTAGCTTGCGGTATTGTAAGTAATGTGAGTATTAAAATAAACATTTTCCAAAAAAAAAAAAAACTCTAGTACGCGAATATATTAACTTTTCGTCCGACGAGGTAGGCTGACCAAATTTTGGACAGAAAAAAAGAATTAGAAGATCCTGAGGGAAATAAAGGGGTAAGAAAAAAGATTCCTTAATTGATATTTCCATAGATAGTCAGTATATCTGACTATGCAACTAGCAATAATATTTTCCCGTTCGGCACCCTGCCACTCAGTAATCAGCCACCGCGTGACTATCAACTCGGCCTGCAAATGATCCCGCCGACCGCAGGTGATCCTCAAATTAGACCACAAATGATCCCAGGGGGCCGTTTCTCGGTGTATACGCCTGAAACTTCTGGTATGAAGGGAACCTCTGCTCATATTAACACATTAACCCCCAAATTTTCACCCCAAAATGCCGTTTTTAAACGTAAAATCAGGCTTTTGGTTGCCATGACGCTAAATCGGCCTAAGTTTTGCTGAAAAAGCTATAATTATTTTTGTTTTACCACAAAGATAGATTTCCCGAAGATAAAAAACAACTGATGTACAAAAATTTTAATCTGACGCATGCACACAAGACCAGGGGGCTGCTCCCAGAAAAGTTCAGTGGGTGGAAGTGTGCTGCCCACTTTCCAAACCCTTACCCTATTTATGACCAAAATCTGCGATTTTTGCTACCCTACTTATGACCTGGGCAAAAATGCGATACTCTTTTTATGACCGTTGCGGCTGGCACAATTGCCCTAAACATAAGTTATGAAGGGCTTTTGTTGACGGTCTTATTGATAACGATGAAAAAGAAGCTTCTTCCAAGAAACATACCCAATTCAAGACTAGAGTGCTAGAACCATACTCTAATTAAGACCAAAATTTCCAAACTCGATACCCTATTTATGACCAAAACGGCTGAAAAGCCTTACCCTTTGGGGCCGCACATACCTATATAGCCCATATAAGGGAGTATCTCCCTCCCCCGGGCGCATAAAGCCAATTTATTTATTTACATATTTATTTATTTATTTTTTTGCGATTGCCCGTTCCGAATTTTTTTCTTGTCCCTTTCCTTTCCTTTCTCTGGGCCCTTTTACTCTAGCTACCTTTTGCGTTTCATTTTCATTCTGGCTGCCGTAAAACGGTTGAACGGTTAATTATGGGCAAAGCCTGGGAATGGGACCTTGATCAATTATAACTATAATGGGCCATTTTACCACCATTTTTGCACCAAAACTGATAACGTTGTTTCTCAATTTGCTACGTCAGAATGCCGTCGATACCCAAAATCGATTGTTGTGCAGATGGATCTATCCTAGCCCTACCCTCTGCTTACCAAGAATACCTGGTGACATTTAAATTGATGACGTCACAAGTGGTACAAAGAGCACGACCATGTGTACGCGTATATGCGTCCTAGGGAGTCATAGGGTTAAGAATACGTGAGTAAAACAGCTATGTAATCATAAGGTTTGAGAATTTTGTACGGCTTTCCGGGTGCAAAAACTTTTCGGGACCTTTTCGCTCACCCCTCCAGGACCGGGAATGACTCCAAAAATGATACCACAAAAAATAATTAGTAATGGCGTGGACTCCATGACTGTATGTATGCATATATATACTTTTTAATTAGCCAAGACGAAGAAAAGACAAGCCCCTCAGGTAGGCCTTGGCGGATTGCACTAGCATAATTTTTGGCTTAACTGGCGCAAAAAAGCATATTTTTTTAAACGAGCACTGCCACGGCATAACTGAACAAATGTTTAGCACTTTTTGGAGCATAAATTCATAAAATTTAGTAAATATGGTGTATTTTCTACATAAATAAATTAAATTTAGGTAGTATGTTCTTGCATGCGCAATACGTGTTTTAGCTACGCCAACAGTAGTATTGACTTTGTTCTGACATGCTTAGTTACTAGGCCTTTTTTGGCGAATTCTGGCGAATTTAGCGATCAGCAGGACAGCGCTTTTGCAGACTATCTCCAGGCCAGCGTAAAGCTGCAGTACAACAAGCGCTGATGTTGACTTGTGTATACTATTCTTATCCATGTCTATTCAAGCACTTATTGGTGCTTAAAGAACTCAGAACTGTCAAGACAAGTTGGTTTACTTCGTGGCTTGATACTTTCAACGTTATAGTTCGCTATAGTTTGAGTTAGTTTAAATCAAGAGATTACTACATTCTTTTGGTTCAGTCAGTATATACAAGTGTGATCGTTAAGTCGTTGAAGGCATTTTACAAACGGTTCAGAGATGCGAGCAGCTAATTTGGACAGCTGAGGGCAGAGACAAACTACCATAAAACACAAATAAATTTACAACAACAGTTTATTTGAAAAACATCATAATTTGGTGTCGTCATTGCGCGCCTACATGTACAGAATATATGTCATTTTGTGAGCATAATTTCGGAAATCAGGAGCATAATTTGGGAATTCTGGCATAATTTTGGCATAATCTGGCAAAATTTCGAGCACTGCTAGTAGCACAAAATGCAACTTTTAGGAGCACAATCCAAGGTCTACCCTCAGGCGTAAAGGTAACAATAAAACAAACGTTAACATACTGTACAAAATAATAAAAATTGTGACACTTATCGACTATATAAGATTTTCGTGTAGAAAAAGTACCGCAAAAATAACATGAATCTTCAAAGATGCCTCAGCTGTCAGTAACCGCTTAGAATATTTCCGTTTAGAGTACTTATACTTGCTCCTAGATAGATCTAGACGCGGACTTCCATGACAGTGCACAAGATTTCTACGTGCGAATTTCGGAGGTTATGAAACATTTGTACTTCAAGTTAACTTTTGTAGCGAACATTACATCAAATAAAGTCAGCGCTTGAGGTACTAAATTTGCATTAAAATCGTTCAAATACTGGACATTTTCCTTGTGTTGCATATAGTAACTATTTTGTCAAAATCTACTGTGTTATTACTAGTAAGAAAAAAATAATAGATTACAAAAATTTTTAATCAACTGTCCAAACTCCTAAGTCTACACTTTTCTAATTCTTTATGGTGAGGCGACCATTTCTGGTCCGGGGATCATTTGCGGTGCAATCTGGGGATTATTTCGGGTCCTGGGATCATTTGCGGCATGATTTGGGGATCATTTACAGCCGGGCCTACCCAGGTTTTCGGCACACGCGCTGCTAAAGTTCTTCATTAATATGGCGGGAAAACGTAGCAGTGATGGGCAAGAGAACTGGATATTAGGTACCCTGTATGTTACCTTGATTTCTCGGAGCACAGAGGAGGGCTGATTTCCACGGAGGAGGTTCATTTCTATGGAGGAGGCTCGTTTATACTACACGGAGTCGTTTTCTTTAAAGAGGAGGCTCATTTCTACAGAAGAGGCTAATTTATGCGGAGACGGAGGCTTATTTCAAAACAACAGGGCTTTTGTTGTTGTGGTTGTTGTTGTTGTTTTTGAGTGTTTACACTTGTATGGAAAACAAGAACCATTGCACAGAGGCCGAGATGAGTTTTTATACAGAAGTTTGCAGAGAGGGCTTTGTTGCACAGTGTCTGGCAGTCGAGTACAAGTTGGACATCGTACTTTAAATAGTTAAATTCGTCGTACAAATGTACAGCCGGCAAATCAATCTTGATGAAGCGTCTGTGATCATGTTAGGCGTATGTGGAGAGCTTCTAGAGACTGGGTGCATTTTACAGTGCTTTTGAAGAAATGAAAGTGGATGTGGTGCAACTACACTAATGAAAAATAAAAGATACTGCAACTCAAGAACTGTACCAATAGTAGTTCTAACAGTAGAATAATAGCCATAATGTTCAATATGACGTTATCATACTTATCTAATCAGTCCATTCTACGTCAATGTCTTGAATGTTACTTTTCCTGTGGGGGCGCACTGGGAATCGGGATGCTTAGTTAAAAAGCGCATGCACTAACGAGAGCAGGCGCTTTTGGGAGGAAGGGGATTAAGGTAGTTCGATACAGTTTTTTCTGGACCATACCTAGTATTTCCATTTGGCCTTTTACCAACCTAGCCTTCCCTTAATCAAATCGATGTGAAAATTAAACCGGTTTTTGGAAAAAGCTTGAAGTTTGGTTATGATATGTTTTTAAGGTAATCGATATTTCCATGGAAACGATATGCAAAAGTAATCAAAATCGGCAAAGCATGAATTTTGTACGAACCAGATCTGTTAGAGAAAAGCTGATGCAAATTTCTGAAATTACGATGTATGGCAAGGGGAATATGCAAGAATAAAAAAATTCTGTATGTTTGATTTCGAATAAATCGCGAAAACATTTCGAACCATGCTTTTTGTGAAATTAAATGGACTGAAAGAAGAACACTATTTTAATGAAATTGCTCCAAACGACACCAAAATGTGCCTTGAAGTTATGTTTTGAAACCATGAAAGTTTTGTTGGTTTGTGTTTTCTTGATCTCGAGAACGAGACTTTTTCTCAACATCACTTTCATAACGAAGTTAGAGCGATTTTCGATTTTAAGCGCTTTTTCGAAAATCTTAAAAACGGCTCAATAGATTTATTTAAAGCATTAACCATATACACCTGATAATTAATGTTAACAAAACTGGACTGGATTAAGGGAAGGTTGGTAAAAGGCCAACTGGAAATGCTAGGTATGGTCCAGAAAAAAACTGTATCGAACCACCTTAAATCGAATCATCTCGGGTACTCGAAATAGTGATAATCAAATCCGCCCTTTTCTATATTTCCGTATGGTCAAATTGTTTTATTTTGCACTTCGAGTGAGTCCTCATATGACTTTTTCGTGCATCTGTATTTATCTGTATTTGAATGCTTGCTTTATTGCGTTATTAAAGAAAAAAAGTAGCAAAGTTGCCCACACTACAAACCTTTTCAAATTGATTTCGTCCTTTTCTTAACTTGACAGATATGTAAATTAGATCACAACTTTGCTCTGCTCACCCTACCATAAAGATGAATAAATTATGTCTTCATCTGCAGGTATCTGTGGACGCATAAAACGTACACAAACTTGAATTGCCGCTTTTCATGTGACGTCATCATTTTCCAAAATAAGAAATTACCAATCCTTCTGAAGTTTTAGTTTCATCAAATGTAAGACCCTTTAATAACTTGATGTTTTGCAACGTTTAAGCTCGACAGTGTTCTTCATTATGTAATAGAGCATGTCTGAATTTCCAAGTTTATGCGTTGTGTGACATTAAAATGGCGGCCCGATAAGGCTCTCGAGTAGGTCAAAAGATGTGTTACTGCTCAAGTTTTTGCTAACTAAACAGTTGTTGCTCTATAAAGAGTGTTTATTTCAATGTTTCGGTGCTCTAGAGTAATAACTTTTCGTTTCAATGGCAAAACACGATGACAGATGTTTCTGTTACTTTACGGCCGCCATGTTTGTGTCCCTCCGAGGGGCACAAACATGGCGACTCCATACAAAGCTCTATAAATTTGAGTGAAACACTTCTCCGAATAACGGGAGAATGAAAAACCGCACAGACCTAAATCTTGGCGAGGTTGTCTATATATCAATCATCTTTCATATCCCAGCTTCTTGACTTAATGCATTGAATGGCTATGATTTTTATTTCTGATGGCGTGACACTGCAAACCAGCCATACGCGTACTTGTAATTCGTTGCTTGTACGATGGTACGACTTTTACAATCTTGTACGGTTTCGAAAACTAAAAAACAAAGGAAAATTACAACTATAAATACGAAAAAAGACTAGACACGTAAGAAAAGAAACCAAAGCTTACGTTTGTGTCCTTATAATGTTGACAATGACGGTATATGGGTGTTAAAAACGGTTCCCTCTAACCGAATTGCCGTGGACACTACTTCGATTACGCACACGCTTTTTTGACTCGCAACGCATCTCGGGATAATAACTAAAGAGTGTGTGACATCAGGCGTAACGGTAGTAACAGTATCCATGGCATCTTGAGGAAGTTATCGAGGACTATCATGAGGAAGTTGTTCGTCTTGGCTGTCAAGGCTCTACTTTTATCCCTCGTTTGTGTCCCCATTGTAGGTAGGATATGATATAATTACCCCAAACTTGAAACTGGTAAGACAATTTATTAACTTTGTCGACGGCAACTCTCTCAATTTGCGTTCGTGTTGTACTGCGTTGCTACATGTTTAAATGCGCGGCACCGTTGAATCAAACGGAAACAGTTGCTTCTCTGCAAGGCAAACAAAAGAGAACTTTTCGGAAACTGAGTCTCTTAACCCATCGTATGTGGCATGTTCAAAAATGTATGCAGAATACTTATACGTATATTGAAAGCTCCCAAGGTCTCTCTTAAAATCTTGCTCCGGCCAAATACCTTTACTATAGCAAGTTCTTGAAGGAGTCTTCTGATTACTTAGTGTATGTACTAGCTACTAGCCGTGCCAGTTACAAGTTCCACAAATAATCTTCAGCTGATCTAAAACTGAACTCCGTAGGCAATAGAAGGAAATCACGCAAACCAAACGAACTTATACTTAGTTTAAGGCAGTGGAACGAAATCAAAGTTGAAAACTGAAAAAAATTCAGATCGAATTAACATCAACTCAGTGTCAGCGGCCAGATGCTGTATCGATACTGTTATGTTCGATTTCAGAACGTGTACATTTTCATATCCCCGACAATGCAAATCATGATCATTGTCAGGGAGAATTTTTTTTTACTTGTATGTACATTTTCATATATTAAACAAGGATTTTAAATATCAATTTAATCATTGCGTTTGTTGAATATATGCGGCGAATCGAGCTCCAGTCACTGAACCACAACAATCAACCATAAGTATAAGTTAATTCACCCAGATGGGGGCCTTCAACAGCACAGAAATCAGATTAGGAGTTTCGTTGAGATCTTCGCAAATGGTTCTTATATTTGTAACCGAACGTACTTCGCACAGCGCAGTTTTTACTGCATCATTTACGATGGGAAGCTGCTGGCCAAGCTTGCCACAGTCTATATCAGTTTCAAAGCAAAACCTTTGCACCGAAACGTGGGGGGGGGGGGGGGGGAGGGGGGGAGGGGGGGTGACGAGGTCAAATTTACGCTTGGGAGGGCTACAGGCCCCCCCCCCTCTGCACCCCTTGCTCTGCAGACATTTGCCGTTCTGTGAGAGCTTGACTTCGTTAAAACAATTCAGATGTTACAGAGAAATATCAAACGCTAAGGGAGACGCGACTGATGCAGATTTCAATCGTTCTGGAATTGACGTCATAGGTCTGGCTCGCCCCAGATCTCTCCTTACTCGGACTTGAACGAAAATCTTGACGATTTAAAAAAATCACACAAAATCGAGGATTTAACCAAATCAAAATTTTTTTCGAATAAGTACTCTGGTCAATGCAAACATTTGTTTTAGACAGAAAAATTTTTAGGGGTTAGGTGCACTTTAAGAACGTGTTCAACATCGGCTGGATCAGTGACTGCGAAATACAGCTGGTTATCGCCAGCGTAATTTGACAGCTTAGCTTCATTTTTGAAATAAGATAAGTCAATGATGAAAATATTGAACTATAAAGGTTTAGAAAACTTTGTCCAATAATACAAGGATGGATATTGGCCTGTATTTTGAATCGTCAAGCTCATCATCTTTCTTGAAGATAGGACAGATTTTCCGGTAGTTTCCATTCATCTGGAACCCATTATCAATAAGTATGTTGATCAGTCTCGCCATTGGATCGGCCAATATTGAGGCAGAAACCTGTAGGACAGGATCAGGAATCTGATCCAGACCAGTAGCTCAGTTGGGATCTAACGATTTTAAAATCAACTCAGTCTCAGCCATTGAGACGCGATTAATTAAGTCAAAATGTGCAGCCTTATAGCTGCAATGCTCGGGTGATCGCTAATTAATGTACTCTGCTGGACAGTTACCGCCTTGCATTAAGCCCACATTTTGAAGACCTCTGAACAAGAGAGGAGTAATTGTTGAAAGTCTTTCATTCTATAATAGCACCTGCTATAATGAAATCATTGCATCACTGTTTAGCTTGATGTGACAGCCAGATCCAAGGCAATACGCAGCTGGTAAAAATTGTATTAGAGAAAATTATAGAAGCTGACGATTTATTTTTGTTTAGAATGGTAAGTAAGCGTGTGGCTCGGTGATTCGTATAAAGAAAATAAAGCTTATTTTGGCATAAAAAGTTTCATTCGCGCTCGCGGCTCATCGCGGGGCGTCGCCAATCAGAAGGCAGGATTTAGCCCGCGTGACCGCTCTCGACAAATCAGAGGGCCGGATTTCATTCAAGATGGTGGACCCGTTATTTTTTCCATAAAATAATTGACGTCGTCAATTTGGACCGATTAGACGGTCGGATTTAGAACACCTGACAAACACAATGGCCTAGGCCATGATTCGCCTTACTCTCCTTTTTTGGGAAAAGTCCCGGTCAAAACCTGAAGCCAATCAGAAGGCTGGATTGGGTGCACGTGACCTAATAAAGGACGTTGGCAAAGCGGAGACTAAATAACGCTCACGTGACGAACCAATGACATCAGTGGTGGGGAATACCCCCATCATCTGCGAAATTATATATTAATGATTATGTCATTCTTAGCAAGAATTTGACTGGCAGTATTTTGTCGCGTTATCGATCGAAGCATCCGCACGTCGGCTTGCGACCTTCCCCCCCCTCCCCCCCCCCCCCACGTTCACCCCTTCCATCGACCTAGAGGGAAACTATGTGTGGTGGACATAATCATCATATCTTTTTGTTGGCTCAAGAATGTCACAGTTGTTTGTTAGAGAGGAGCTGAGACAAAAAGACAGCGTATTTAGTCAAGGTAAACCCAATTTAATTCACTCAGTAGTGGAATGTACTAATTCTGCAATGCTGTTCTGGAATATGCTGTTCAGAGAACAATAAAAAACGCGAAAAGTTCTGCCAAGAAGGCGAAATTTGGCTTCACCTACATGTCAAAACACGCAGAGTGCAGTATAAATGTAAAATGACGTTGAAAAAAATTGCCTGGTCAACATTTCCTACAGGAATGAATGAACAGCTACTGAAATGTTAATATGTCAGAATAAATGATCTTTCAATATTCTGAAAGATACTCTTGAGGCGGGGGAGTGGGGCGAATGGGATGGGTGCATTCCCCCTCCTCTCGATTCGTTGTACTCTCAAGAATTAAGCCTCTTTTTTTCTATCAACAGATTGTCTATGTTTACTAGTGCTAATATGGCTAAATCGAACCTTTTACGGGCGCATTATACGCCGATCCTCGCGGCGAATGCAGCGGAAACGGTCGCTTGCCAGCTAAAGCCGAAACAAACAGCTTTTAGTTCGTCATTAGAGATTCTTCTGTGTGTTCCCTGAATCCTATTTTCGGTGCTTCTCCTTCTCCTACAGCTTTTATTAATTAAGTGATGTATGTAGCAAAAAGAACATACGTTTAATTCAATGAATTGTGTTTACGTATAAAAAGGTGTCTGAACGGAGTGAGTAAGTACTGACAGGATTGTAAGGCTTGCCTCCTATTCGCACTCTCTATATTTTGCTATTTTTTATTGATTCTGGGCGTGTAAATGCTTATCATAATTGCTCTGGTAATTCGCTTGTAAACTTTATTCATCGCCCAAAGAAAAAATTCAATGACGCGTTCCTTCAATGTTTTGCTTTGACACAATCATTGAGAGCGAACCAGTATCTTTCTCTCTTAGTCGTTTTAGAGCTATCATAGAACTATACGACTCACATCGAGTTAATTATACTGCCTGGTGAGTTTCGCTTTGCAAATTTAAAAAACAACAACAACAACAACAACAACCTTTAGGTCAGTAAGAGGATCTGCCAGTACCGAAGTACACGAGAATTGAGCCAGTATAAGTATTAGAATTGCAACCTACATTTACACCAGAACGTTCAGATCCATTCACCGTTCTGGAAAGTAACCTTGTCGACTTTCAGAGCTTGTGTTTTTATTCAGTAGCTTAAAAGTTGCAAAAGTATCCACTACTGATGTGTTGAGCGAAAATGTTTCTCTTGGCGCGAAAAACAAGCTTCGCGATCTAGAGTCACGATCTGTTAGCTTCCTTTGATCAAATTTAGCCAGTGTTTGTGTCACATCTATCTTTTGCTTTGTAGAATTGCAACCTACATTTACAGCAGAACCTTCAGATCCATTCACCGTTCTGGAAGGTAACAACATCTCTCTGGAATGGAGCTACGATCTTACAGGTGGATCGTTCAGACGCGTTGAATTCAGAGATATTACTTCTTCTCCCACAATCCGGATTTTAGAGGTGGACGAGGTAGGCGGGACACCACGTTTGGTAGACGACTACGTTGGTCGGTTACAAGCAAATGTAACAACTACCCATACGTCGATTACGATTCTTGGAGCGAACAGAACAGTCGACAGTAAGGAATATGAGTTTGAGATTGTCCTAGACGGCGCCAGCCTCCCTACCACTGTAGTGACGATTTCAGTGCAGTGTAAGTACAAATCACGCTCAGTTTTCACTTTTTAGTATTACATGATGTGAGAAAAGTTTTCAAGAATGCTCTTGAAGGATTAAACATCACCTGTAACCCAACCAAGTATATTTAGTATAAAGTCAGCGTATTTTATTGGTTTATTCATAGTTGTCTATTTAACAATTTATGATAGAAATGGACTCCGCGTTAAGTACGGTAGGGCAAAAGCTTCTTCTTTTCGCTTAGATTAATAAAGTTATGTAATAATTACAAGGATTAATTCTTCTTTGCAGATATCAATGAGAAGTAAGAATGAAAGAGTAGTTTTAGGATGGAAAAAGAACCCAGGGTCCAGCGAAACAAGAAAGAGACGAGTGCGAGCGGTTCAAAGTCGTGGCGAAACTCACATGGTCGTGCAAACGCACAAATTTAGTTTGACTAAAAGGAGGATATTTCAATGCAAATATGGCAACTTCATTAGAAATACATTAGTGCTAGACTTTTTAACAAGTTAACTAGGGTAAATAATATCTGATAGAACAAACAAATATTATTCGGGATCAATACTGTAAAGTTACTTGTAGGAATATATCCATTTTGATTCCAAATTCACTAAATTATTAATTTCTTTCTACAGATCCACCAGAATTCACCGGTGTCAGTGATGATCAAGATGTTGTTGAAGGTGGTCCCAGTACTACATTGGAGTGTATTGCAATTGGTGAACCTCCACCAAACATCACGTGGACCAGAGAGCTTGATAATGGCAGTGACAGCAATGTGCTGTTTACTGGAGAGCAGTTTGTACTTGACAACAACAGAAGTTCCATTGGGACATATCGCTGTACTGCATTCAATGGGATAGGAACTGCACCCAACCGCACCATTGTTGTGGAAGTTAATTGTAAGTAATTTATTTTTTTAAGTATACTTCTTAGTACAGATCAGCAGTATGGATGTACAGGGAACTGCACCCAACCGCACCATGGTTGTGGATGTTAATTGTAAGTAAAGTATTGATATCCAGACTAATGGTTGGTTGTCTGGTATAGTGTTTACATATTTACCGTTGGGAGATAACCTAGCCCAGTGGAGAGTATTAATTGATATGGTTTATGTCAAGGCAATGCTGAACGTAAACTAAACACGTTGAAGATACATGAAGGGTGTCTGCAGCTACGATAGTACGCGAGTATACAAGAGCAAGAGACGATGATCTTCGTCTCTTGATTAGAGTTAGATCCATTCGAATTTCTTACGTTACCTGACTTAAAAAAAATACTTATTATAAGATGCCAATTACTAAAGTAACTCATATTTAAAAAGTAGAATTTGGTGTTTAACAGTGGTCAACATTAGAAGTTCTGGCTTTGATAAACTCTCGGACGTCATACAAGGTACGGTCTTCGTTTTTTTCAGTTTTCCTATGAAAACATTGCAGAACTAGTACATAACCTCTTTAGATTCTAGTACCTTTTTTAGATCATTTCCCATCAAATTCATGTACTGCATACAATGGGATAGGAACTGCACTCAACTGCACTGTTGCCGTGCATGTTAATTGTAAGTAAAGTATTGATAGGCAGACTAATGGTTGGTTGTCTGGTAAACAGTTTACATATTTACCTTTTGGGAATGACCTAGCCCAGTAGAGAGCATTGATATGTTTATGTCAAGGCAATGATGAACGTAAACTGAAACACATTGAAGATACATGGAAATTGTCTGCCTTGTTTCCTGAGCTACGATAGTACGCGAGTATACAAGAGCAAGAGGCGATGATCTTCGTCTCTTGATTAGAGTTAGATCCATTCGAATTTCTTGCGTTACCTGACTAAAAAAATACTTATTATAAGATGCTAATTACTAAGATAATTCATATTCCAAGAGTACAGTAGAATCCGGTGTTTAACACCGGTCAACATCAGTAGTTCTGGCTTTGACTAACTCTCGGACGTCATACAAGGTCTTTGTTTTTTCCAGTTTTCCTGTGAAAACATTGCAGAACTAGTGCACAACCTCTTTAGATTCTAGTACCATTTTTAGATCATTTCCCACCATATTCATGCTATTTTCTGAGTTTCCCTGGATGGTCAAGATGGAGGATTTAACGACGTCAAGTGAGGTCAAATGACGCAACGTACAAACCTACTGTTCAAGCGCAAAATAATTTATATTTAGCTCTCATCAACCGAGCAGGAGGTCTCTATGGGAGAATCCTGACCGAGGTCGCGAGTGCACACCGAATTCGGGTAGATCTGTTCACACGACCGAGGTCAAGATTCTCCCATGCAGATCGATCAAGCTCGGTTAATAAGATGCTTATTACATGGCAATTCTGGTTTGTACTAGCTAAGATATTGGTTGCGCTGAACTTAAATATGCCAACGTTTGCTTGTCCTCTTTGCTTTTTTTTTCCAATCAGGCTCTGGCTCTTCGAAAAATTATGGAGAGGAAAATAGCCAATATTTTTGTATTTTAGTTTGCAACTTTTTCACCACAAAATGTAACCGGCCTTGATGCCGGTCCAGGTGGGAAAATCTAGACCGCGGTCAAAATTGATTTCCACCAATCAAATCCGTCAATTCAGTACTTCTTAATTCTTGTGAGACACAGCCATATAATAATTGGTCTTGTTACAACGAAACCAAGGGGAGGGGAGTGCGAGTTTGTGGTTACAACCAAATCTCTCAGTCTCCCAAAGGTGTCATCTTTCATTGAGAATGGATTGAAGAGCCACTGCCTGTAAATATGGAGAATCCGACGACAGGTCGGAAAATTCAGATTTTCTTTTATTGCGTCAAAAAAACCCTTTTGGTGAAGTATTTTCAGAAATACACTTTCAAAGTTCCAGCGACTTCACATTCTTGTGAAATCTAGGAAAGTTCGAAATACCGCTCAATCAACCAAGATGGCCGATAGAATTTATGCAAAATTGCACATTTTCAACAGGCCAGTACAGAAAGAAGGGAACTTGCCTGGATTTCATATTCACACAGTTTGTAATTTACGCTTTTATCATTCCTTTGTGCTAAAATTCATCTTGAAGTAACCATGTTTTGTCTACTTCTTGGCCGTTTGAAAAATACAACTATCGCAATTTAATTTACATGTAAAGTTTCAACTGATTTTAGAGGGTCATAACTCTTCTAGTATACGAATCTCTCAACAAAGGAAAGGTTCTAAAGGAAGAGCTATGCTATAGGTATACCATATCTATATGGCTAGTTTGGCCCGTGAAAATTAAGCGTACTAGACGAAAAACTATAAAGGGTATTTTGACCAATTGCGTCTTTTTTGGAAGAGCGAGCAAGAACTTCGATTTCGCAGTCATCTTTATGAACATAATTCGACATGTTTCATAACACAAATTATCCGTAGACATCGTGTATTCGTAGACATCTGGCCTCTCGTTGTGCTCTGGATCCTGCGAAACAGCCTCGACCCCTTGGGATGACTGCCCATCTTAAGAAACTTCTCTAACACTGCCACGGGGCAAGAGGCTGCCTTACTTCTTGCAATGAAGACCCATGAGCCTTCCCGGAATTGGTCATTCTTACGTTGGAGCAAAAAGAGTGCAACATGTGAATCAGCAAATAACAGATCATCCACTGCCAAATTGCTTAAATCATCCCACCGTAAGAAACCGAAAAACCCAATGTCAAATATCACTGCAACTTGTACGTCCGCCAGACTGCCCTTCTCCAAACAAGATATAATGCGCATCACTTGATCCGCTGCAAGGGGTTTCTTGCGTTCTGGTGGCCTATCCAGGACTCTACGGACAGCGTCCGCCACCTGGGTCACGAAAACGTTCTCAGTGACTGGTGGGTGACCCCTCAAGTGAATTAAGGGGGTCTTATACTAATTTTTTTTTTTTTTCGCAAAACAATTCTGTGGAGAAGTTTTGGTACCACGTTAAAGGACTTTGGACTCTAACTTTTAAAATGAGCTTTCCTTTTCACATGCCACGATAGTTAATGAATAACTAGCTCCTAAGTGTTAAAAAGTGGTGTTCATTGTAAACACGATAACGTAATAATGAATGGTTCGAGAAGCATGGAATTAAGTTCATCCTGTCCATGAGCAAGTTGTCCAGGAGACAAACTTCAGAAAACAATGTTTTGAGGGGGTTTTTCTCTTAAAATTTTGAAAAAGTATACTATATTAACTAAACAACAGGGACAAAGTGTCATAAATTGCAAAGTTTGAAGGTTTAAGACCTAGACAATCGAATCCTTCTCCACTGTTGAAAATTTGACAACATTCGGTTAAAACCCAGTGGAGATATCGTGGGCGAGACGTTGGTGATCCGTCTATTTGGTCATTTTGAGAAATAGGGCTTTAAAGTTTTACTTTAAAGTTTTTTACTTTTCGAGGCAGGGGGAGGGGTATATTTAATGGTTTTACATAAATGTTTCATTGAATACCCGAATACACACCAGTCATAGAAATGTTAACCAAGTATAAGGAGCGCATAAGATGGTAGAGGAAACAGTGTTCAGGACCATGATGCAAAATTCTCATAACTACACAACTCTAAAGCGTTTGTGTAAAGTATCATTAAAATATACTGAATTGAATCCATTTTGTGAGTACCTTTAGACTGTAAACAATGGTTGCTATGGGTGTTGCTATGTTGAAATATAGCTACGAGAGTTCAGATTTCTTAATTTAAACGTAAATCAAGGAGCAATTAGAGGAAAATCGTTTCAAAATAAGATTTGCAAATGGACAGGGATGTTGAATCTTCATGTTCCAAAAAAATGGTTTTTTGGAGAGAAATTCATATCTTAGAGTATAAGACCATCTTAAGGAATGGGTCTAGCTATATTTTGGAGGGGGTGGTCTAACTTAAAATAGATTCAAGCTATCGCTTATAAACTTACATAGGGTGAAGTATTTGAAAGAAGCATTTTATTTTTTGGTTTCAAGAACTTTGCTCCTTGGTCACGTGACTTGCCACACCCAATTTTTTATATGAATTTGAATCCAAATTTACGATAGTTTAAAGTTGTAATGCTTGACTAATGTTGATTTATACGAATGACTATAACCACCAAGTTTAGAAAATAAATCGGAGTTTGATGGATTTATTTCTTTTGTTTCAATTACAACGTATATCCATTGGAGAGGGACTGAGACTAGGATAAAATAGGAAATAATGACAAAAGAATAAAGCATTTTCAGAATCCCTGTTTAGAACGACATTTACCGAGGTAAGGTCAAGGTTTTGAAAGAAACAACGAGAGTTTTCTAGTACGTTTACATCTTGTAACTTAAGTGATCCTATTTCTTTCAATTTAGGGCGTGGTCAATCACGTGACCGCTTAAGTCGACTAAATTGTCAGAAGAAAACATTTTACATATAAATAAACAATTAGGAAAAAGACTAAATTTAGAAAAAATGTCCAAAACATTACATATAAACCACATATAAGCCTTAATTCAGGTGAGCCACCTTCTTTTGTACCCAGCTCATTCCATACAAAGCAGAGTTAATGGTAGAAACTGACTTGTTCTCCTGGATTAACTTAACTAAATACAGGGAGAACACCACTGGCTCCACTAGTAAAACTGACACGCGACACTGCTCTGCCCAACACTTCCACCCCCCAAACGTATGGCCGGAGATAACAGTTGACTGTCTTTGGAGCTTTATCTTGAAGGAAAACTGAGGGCAGCTGATGCAGCACTGGATGCTGCAGTCTATCCACGGGTACCAAAAAGTACAGGTCCAACTTGCCAGTGTCGCCACTGGGCACTGAAATCACATAACTTGACAGTGTAAGGAACCAAAACATAATTATAAGCCCTGACAGCTAGTTGTTACACGGAGGTCCGATTCAAGGAATGATAAATAGGTTACTAGGCATACTTCCCGAACATCATCAATCACAATTCCCCAGCTAAACAGCAAGACGCTAGGCCCAAAAACCATCTGCTAACAACATGTACAGATATCGCATACTAAGACTGATATGTAACATGCCCTAACAACAGCACGGAAAACGTCACCACAGCATTAGCTTAGCCCTAACCACAGAGAAAATAGCCATAACGACATAGAGACATGCCCTAACAGCATCTGTCACTAAAAAAGCCTTAACACGCCATAACAGCATCTGATCGACACAAGTGACTGCCATAATAGCCTGCGAACGCAGACGTATTTCCGGTTGTCGCTTGTCTCCGCCGAAAATAACGACTGCGAACCCGAGCCAGGCAACGATTTCTGTGACGTGGGAATTTTAAGCCAATCACAGTTTAGCTCAAGTAGTCCAAGAACTTCTGCGCGAGGTATTCGCTGCTAGGAGCACTCGAGTTTCACTCTATCATGGAATCTGATTGGCGAAAGAGAAACAAAAGTCATTACGTCACAGAAATCGTTTCCTGGCTCGGGTTCGCAGATGTTATTTTCGGCGGAGACAAGCGACAGCAGGAAATACGTCTGCGTTCGCGGGCTACTGCCATAACAGCATCATTAAAGGGATACGCTCCTAGCCTTTGGCAGAGCAATGCCATAACGGCATATCAGGTGCTTCCCAACCGATCACCAAAACAAATCTTAAAGGCTAAAACAGCAAATGATGGAATTCCAGAAGTGAAAATACTGCTGTCCGCAGACCCCAAGAGGAAGATTCCCTGGTTAGGTTCAATCCGCAAACAGTCCTTCATAAAGGTTTTCCAAGTTCCAGACCTGTCAACAAGGAGAGGGGAGAGACCACCACACCGCAAAAAGCCACTCTGGAGCAATCAGTGTACCATAGTCATGGTCAGCAGGCATATGTCTCAGAACATTCGGAATAAGCAGGGGAGGTGGAAAAATCCAATTGTTATCCTGTGACCAGGAAACAGTAAACGCAGTACTAGCCTCACAACCAGGGTTGCCATATCGACTGCAATACCTGTCCAGCTGTTTGGTTTTAATGCTGGAAAATCTGTCGACGGTATGAGGTCTCCAATATACCGAAAGCACTTGGGATCCAGCATGTGATCAGTAGCATGCGCCACTCTTGAAAGCTCATCAGCAGTACTATTATCATTTCTACTGACCCATTCCACAGATAGCCGAATATTTAATTCACGACAAAGTTTGTAAACCGACACCGCCTCCCTATGAAGGTCTGGTACTCGACTACCAACAGACAGTATGATTTCTGCTTTCCTGTTGTCAGTCCTGTGACACACTTCTTTCCCTGGAAGGTCCTCACTGTACGACTCTAACACATACCGTATGGCTCTTAACTCGCGGAATGTAGAGCTCCTCCCAACCTCTTCCTCTGACCAGCTTCCCACAACTGGTTTACCATTAATGTGAACGGCAAAGCCTCCCCAACCAAGACCGCTAGCATCTATGTTAAGACCTCGACTTTAGGGCTAGGTATCCAGATCGGATACCCGCTGTTGTCAAAGTTCTGTTTCCAAAAAAGCACCTCCCTGCAACTATCAGAAGACAAACATATTGGCTGATCCCAACAAGGGTCTAGGCAAATGTCTCTGTACTTGCTCTCGTCCAAAGAGGTACAACTGGAACCATGACAGGAGACATAAGGAGAAACCAGGGAGCCTGTCAAGCGAGACAAAGTCTTTGCGGATACACGAAAATTCTTAGCAATAAAAATGACAAGCAACTGCTTGAAAGCATCCACTCTACGAGCAGGAACATGAAAAGTACCTGCTTTAAGGTCCATAATAAATCCCAGTAGCTCCACATATTGAGACGAAATCCACACACTCTTTTCCTCGTTGGCCACAAAGCCGCTTAATGTCACATCCCTCCTGACAGACTCCGAAATACTGCAAGCCTCGGCAAATCCCTGTTCCCCACCAGCGCCATCAACTGGGTACGTAAATATGCGAAATCCTCTGCTTCTCCAATGCTTAACTAAAGTTCTATGGATTTTAGTAAACACATAAGGCTCGGTTGCCAAACCAAAGGGGAGAATTGTAAATTAAAAATATCGAAGATTATTAACATAACGCAAATCCAAAATTAGCCGTGACTTGTTACTTGCATTCTTCACAACGCCCAATGGATTAACAACTAACATGTACTCCTGTTTCACTTCCACCACTGCACCAGAGGCTAAAAGTTTCTTAAGTTCTTGGCACACAAACTCCTAGTTTTGAACAACACTGGGATGATTCTGAAAACTCCACCGAGCTAGAAGAGATATAAAAGGTAAATAGTAACCATCCTATATAACACTTAGCACCCATTTAGACGCCCCAATGTCCTTCCAAAACGCAATGTTCTCCTTAAGTCTACCTTTAACTTGTACCGTAGATACTGGCTCCAAATCCTGTAACTCCATTAATTGACACACGTCCTGAAAATTATTCAACATCGAATCCAGACACTGTTCAGTATCCGCATTAACTAGTTGATGCTAGCCCAGAGGAATGGGATTGTCCTGATCCGTTGCTTGTGGTAGCTGCTCGACAGTCACGGGCGAGGTGTCCGCGGTGAAAACAGCAAAAACAAGTGCGAGAGTCACGGGTAACTGAGACGGTGGACACTTTTCCCGCCACTGAACTCGACGGCGGTTTCTTTAAAACCACACGCCTCTCAACTCCGCGCTGCGTTCGCATCGGCTGTTTGGACTTCAACAACTTTGCTTTGCGTTTCTCCTCCCGTAACAGCTTGCACTCCTTGACCGCTTTTTTAATCTTCTTCTCATCATCCGAGTCATTCGCGAAGGGATCAGTTGTATAGCATTCTACGGTATGCCAGCCGTACTTTTCTGCGATGCAAATGTGTTTGTTACGTCCTATCAATAACTGCTCACCTTCCCCCAAAAGCTCGTTTCTTAAGTCATCGTCTCCCACATACTTTACCGCTTTGATCTTCTCGAGCACCCCTTGTTTAATTGGTAATGTTTTTATTACCTTCGAATTTATATTCAGGTTCGGTCTCCTTGTGGTTTCCCGCCTTGTTCGGTTTTGAAGTAAGTTCCGTTTCAATCGTTTAAGCCCCTTTCCGTACTCCTTTTGCTCCTTTTGCTGCGGGGGATCATTGGAAGACTGCGATGGTCCTCACCGGTCAGAGCGATCTAACGACCGCTCTCTAGCTCTCTGATCACGTACGTGCTCTACCACGGGGCTCCGACTTCGCGAACGACGAGAACTGTGACTACGAGATCGGCTCTCTTTCTCCGGGCTCTGATTATGCACTCGGAGCCGATTCACCGCTCTTGACTGAGACTTTGACCCAGTTGTCTTAGCACTCATGGTAAAGCACAAAAACAACAACAAAAAACTATCGTGCTGTGAAATACTCGTCAGCAATGGCGGACAGCAAAAAAGGAACTGACAAACAACACTGAGCACGTGACTCAAAAACAACCCCTGGGCCCAGGCCCCAGTGGTGTTTGAGAAAACATTTTCCACTTATTTCGTTTCTCAGCGAGTGGAAAATACAACTTAAAATGTCAAATGTAATTTTGTTATCTTTGGAAACCCACAGAAACTGAATCGTATCCAAGATATTTCGGTTCAAACAAAGGGTAAAAGAATTGAGAGAATACAATCATTCAGATACTCAAGTTAGGCGTAACACTTAACCAATCTTTGTCCTAGGCCGATTTTGTGGATGCTATCAGCATGAAGGTTAATCAGAGGATAGGCCTAACTGGGAGAAACAGGAATTTATTGCCATTACAAGCCAAAGTTACCTTGTACAATACCTTAATCCTTCCTCATTTTGTTTACGGACACATTGTATGGGGTGACAAAAAAATGAAATCCTGATGTCAGGATTACAGATCCTACAAAAGGTCCTGTTGGGATACCCACGTCGAAGCCCGCCACTCTCCACGAGATGAATTTTTCATCGATGTATACCAATACAGAAATGTCTACTCGTGGAAACGGATTTTAACTCTAACTTGATCAGAAATCAAGCTATCCATTCCCATAATACAAGGCGTTCCAATAATCTTCGTTTGCGCGTACCTCCTACTAACTGGGGTAAACAAACATTTACTTACCAAGCAGCGTAAGACTGGAAAGGTCTTTCTTTTGACTTCAAAGACACTAAATTTTTATCTATTTTAAAAGCGAATCTGAAAACTTTTTTAAAAGGTTTTAACTTATTTTAACGATTTTTAAACTTGCTTATTTTGTGTAGGAAGCTTAATTTTACGGATAGGCTGTTTTTAAATTAGTTAATTAACGCAATTCGCTTTTTTCCTTTTCTTTTGAGGGCCCCAATGAAAACCGCCATGGTGAGCAGGGTTCCCTCGTAAAATATTATTGTCATCATCACTATTACTATCACGATCACGATCACGATCACGATCACGATCACGATCACTATCACTATCATTACTATCATCATCATCATCATCATCATAGGATTATTCTTTGATTTGACTCTCGTGTATTCTAATGTGAGAACCCAGAGGAATTCTGTGTAAATTGAGCATTCAGGCAATTAAATTTAGTGGTATGATAACACGTACCGTAAAACAACCCCGGAATATACGCCAAGCCATAAGATATGCCTCAGAACTCGTTCCAAAACTAGAGACTCAAATTCCCTTTGATTACAAATCCCCCTAAAATATCCTTGTATTTTAGCCAAATGGTGGTTCAAACCTACGACCCTGGATTTACATGGTGGAGGTCGCAATGTAGGCTTACCTAAAGTTTAAGTTTTCAACCACTGCTGGTTCATTCTTGGGTTGTTTGACGGTTGACGGTAAACTTTTTCCATTTAAGAAATAGTAAACATGTACCGAGTTTCTATCGAGTTTTAGTAGAATTCTACTGGTATACTGATGCAAATGCTGCAATCTGATTGGCTGAGCTACTCGTATACTATCAGCCATTAGAATGCAGTAGCTGTCGGTCGTCCGCGAAATGCGACGTTTTTATCGTTTTTCCGAAGTTTTGGAAGAAAGTTTAGATGTAAATGGATAATTATATTCCTGAGAAGACAAAAAGAAGGACATAAACGGATTCTTGAGTTTAACAACTTGAAATTATTGAAAAACCGGTGCGCGAGCGTAAACAACTGCAAATTGACCAAGGAACGTGACCCGATTTTACCCACAGCTCTCTTAAGCTTGTAATTCTATTTGTCGTCATTGCAGCTGTTATTGTTTTGGGGCTAGAGGGCATTGTTTCTGTTGTTTGTTCCATTGTCCTTTCAACGGGTTTCAAGCCATTCATGTGAGACCTTACGAGAGCTGCAACATGACCCGCGATTTTGTTAAAGCGTAAAGTTCAATAATGCGTCGAAAAATATTTGGAAACCATTATTTGCGCTAATTTAAGTTAGAATTCTACTAAACCAATTAGATTATTCGCTCTCGATTTCTATGAGGCGATAGTTGATTCGGCCTTCGGCCTCATCAACTATCACCTCATAGAAATCTCGGGTTCATAATCTAATTGTTAAATAGAAACAGGAGTGGAAGTTTGGGAGAACGAGAAATGCTGTGGGAAGACGAGCCGCAGGCGAGTGTTTCCACAGCTTTTTCGAGTTCTACCAAACTTTCACGAGTGTTTCTATAACTCGATAGAAACACGAAAAACATGTTATCTATTTCTTTTAGAAACCACCGCGACGAAAAAAAGAAAAACAGCTTGTTTACTTTGATCATCAAAATGTCAATTCTCTTTGCTCGCGCTATCATTACGTCAACAGCTCGTGCTAGTTTTGTGTTTCCATCGAGTTATAGAAACACGATTTTTAACCAATCATCGCGCATATTTTCTTAGGGCTGTTTTCTAACATTATTTGGGGATTGACGGTTAATTTTAAGGCCGTTTGATAGTTGAAGATTTACCCCATTGAGACCCCCTTTCAAGCTTTTATTCACAGCACTTGTAATTACAAAAGGGCTCATGTAGTAATTTCCAGCCTTTCGTGTCAGTGCTGAGGCAGTTGGTTCAGAAAACGTCGATTTCGGTTGCGAAAACAAGTTCTTTTCTTAAGGCTGGTTTCGATAGCATCGTTGCGATCGCTACAGCAAAAGATGAACGATCCTTATATAACTAACGCTTTTCATACGATCGCAATGAATAACACGAAATTGAAGCGCAAATTTGGCTGTAAGTCTTCATGAAGGATAAAATATTGCCCATATTTTAATAATCCAATTAGTCATGTAATTTGAAAGCTAAAAATTAGGCTGTTAGTCTTAAAATATGTGTCTAATTCCAGCGTAGTTACTTCCCTTTTGTTACCGCTGGACGTGTTAATCCCGTGCTCCATAAACTAGAAGTTAAAGGACTTGTACATAAATGTATTTTTGTGATAAATTAAAAGGATCATTTATAAACAGCATGACTTTACCCCATTTAACGATGAAACACCATGAAAACTTATCCCACTCTCCTTACTTTCCAATGTTGGCGGCAACCTTCTTTTCCGGTGTAAATTTTGCATCTAATATCTACCCCTGAATGAAAACTTACCAAAATTTCAGTAAAATATTATTTCCCACTGGCAGAAAATTAATAGGAAGGAGACGTGATAAATCCAGAAATATGAAATTATTACTTTATTCGAGTAAACAAGTCATCTGCTTTGTTCCCTAGCTGGAAAAAACCGGCATTGAAAAACTTTCGTACCTTTTCAAGAACGAAAGTAACACCTTGGTCATTTGACGGTTGGCGATTAACCCCATTGAGACCCTCTGTTTAATGCATAAAACTCATATTATGACTCACGTTTACGTTTTCTGTTTGGTATAGACAAACCAGAGAATGTCAAGTTAATGGCGAGTGACTCAAACATCTGTCAAGGTGATATCATTAGTATCAACTGCTCAGCTGATGGTAAACCTAGTGTTCATACTTATCAACTGTTTGAGGATGATATACCAGTGCCTGATAGTGACACCGCAGGAGTATGGAAGAGAACAATATCAGCTCAAGGAAACTTCACCTACAGATGTGTGGCCAACAACATTGCAGGCACAAGCGACAAGAATGTTACAGTTACTGTCAATGGTAATTTTAAATTTATGCACGCTTTCAGTTACAATTAAAATGACTCAGTCAACATCATATCTGAGTACATGTACAGCACCTATATCGATGCAAACTCACTACTCAATCAGGAGCTTTCGTGTTTGTAGGGATAAATGGAAGTTTCATCGCCCCACGACTTGTTAGTTTCATTGTAGTTTCGGAATTAATGATGAATTTAAGTGTCCTAATTTACGGAAAATGTGCAAGGCCGTAGCCAGGCTTGTCACACCAGAAGTTAACGTTCTAAAGGCGTGTTCATTAAAAGCCAGAACCGTCCTACTGTGTCTGACGCAACAAACACAAGCTCTTCGGGTACGAATGTTAATTTGGTAAACAAGACCCGGACATTATCATGTTTGGTTTTGAGAAGATTAGAGTGGTTGCATTCGTGCCACGAAGGACAGGGGGTGTATAAGGGGAGGCCGAAAAACGGCTGCGCCATCAACTTATCACACTGCCTAGTAGCGAGAATAAATATGTCGCACTTTTAAGAACGATTAACACCGTCCTCTTATTTAGGCCTAATAAGCAAGCTAAACGAAAGAAAAGAACTAGTGAGATTTAGGATAGGCAGTCACAAAGTAAGGATTGAAACTGGTAGATATGATCAAATTCCAAGAGGTGAATAGACTCTGCCTTATTTGTGAATGGAATCAAATTGAACAGGACTGCTACTTTCTTAGATACATGCACAGTGGAATCCCGATTTTTCGAACCTCCAAGAGAAACGAAAATTGAGTTCGAGATATCGGAATTCCACTGTATTGTAATAAATAAACTAATTTAATAGATGAATTTTATAGAAAAATAGACTGACATATCGCTCTGACTTTTAAACAATTATCTTCGTTACAAGCCATTGGCGAACTTATGGCTTCCACAAATCATTATATTGATATTCAATCATCAAAATTCATTTCATCTTGCTTCGAGCTACGCAATATTTTTCTTTCAAATCAAACCGATGCAACTTGATCGCGATATCATAAACTTATTATATACTCATGAAAATCATTACTGTTTTAGTTTTAGTTTACAAAAGCTTTTGCAACACTGTATGTATTTATGGTCATGTAAATGAAACCAGTTGTTGTTGTTGAAGTTGTTGTTGTTGTTGCCAGCAATAAAACAAATCCTTTTCAGAGCCATTAAGCCTAACGCAAACGAATGTAGTCTTACGCTATCACAATGAAATATTTATTGCACACTCATTTGTTCATTCCTTCTCCCTCAAGGGAAGTTCCAATTTTGTTTTCGTTTTTGTTTTTGTTTTGTTTGTTTGTTTGTGTTTTTACGGGGTATGGGGGGACATGCCCTCATAGCCTTCCAGAGGCTTAAGCCTTCGGCGCGCTAATTAACAAGAGTTACAGCATGTTTTTCAATAATTCGCTCACTTTTGGTTTACATTTCATGCCCTAAATGATCTCCGGAAATTATTTTTCCAACTAACAGTGCTTTTTTATAATGTCAGGATAAAATCTAGACGAGGCACTCTTGCTTAGGCCACAGCCTTCATTACTCTAACGTGTCCTAACATCCTAATTATTTAAATTTATTAGGAAGCATTTCTATTATAAAGATTGAAAGCTTTACATACTAATGATTACCATTTGTTTTATACAGTCTCGGCAGTTGTTTATCCACTGGAAAACATCACTTTTACAGAAGGTGAAAACAGGACTTTAACATGTAATGTTTCTGGGAATCCTACACTATCTGTAACATGGATAGAGGTGAGGACTGGAGTCCGTACAGTGGGAATCACACGTGAGCTTACACATATCAACAGGAGTGAATCTGGGGAATACAAGTGTGAAGCAAGCAACTCTTGTGGAAATGATACTACAAGCACATTTCTCATTGTGCACTGTAAGTAACAGTATTTTTCACCTTTATTCAGACTTTTTTCGTTTAGATTAGAGATGTATTTGTCCTTTTCACGGCTACAATAGTGGACAAAAGTCTTGGGACAAATTTGCACTTTTGGCGCTTTTGCGCACACGCCAGACGCGAAGACAACTTCACCTGCCTTACCTCGTCCCCCATACCCCATACAATGTTGAAAACTACCATCTGTAATTTCTTCTGATTTTCAACATTGCATTGGGTGGGGAGGGGGGACAGAAACGCGTTTTTAAAAGGAAAGCAGCGCTTTTTTCAAACTTCAGTGGTAAAACACAGATAATTCGTTAAATTACATAAGTGTCCCAAGGACTTTTGTCCACGATTGTACGTGAGCTACGACGCCTGTTTGGTTACGGGTATATTATTTACGAACTCACAATCTTGACCAGCTCCCAGATGTCTTGATGGCTCAGTTGGTAGAGCACTGCACCGGTATCGCAGAGGTCATTGGTTCGAATCCTGTTTAATCCTGGATTTCTTTCAGGCTTTAATTTCTCAACTGCTTAAGTTGTGTATATAACTGCGTTAATCAATCTTGTTTTCAAATCTTTCTCCGCAATTCAAACATATGATCTTTCATATATTCACTTGTAAAATCCACTATTGCTTCAAATTTGTTCCAAAACCATCAAGCAAATCACCTGCCACAAGGCAGTGTGCCAATTTGGCTAAAGTCAAACTTTTCTTTTTATCAATTCGGATTGCGTACAATTGTTTTTAATAATATAATAAGTAACATTTTAAAAGGTTGCATTAACCAGGTACATAGTCTATGGTCATGCAAGTGCAAGCATGCAAAGTATATGTTCCCAATACTAGATTAATCTATTCCTTGATTGCCTAACAGGCAAGTGAAGTTTTTCGGGAGAACGTTTGAGGCAATGTAAATTTCAGAAGTTCTGAGAGATGATGTTATTGTACACATAGGTATATGGCCTTGGAGTTGGGGAGGGGGTAGAGAGAGAGAGTGAGAGAGCTGCAGCCTTCACCCCTCCCCCCGCCCGCCCCACAAAGTTTCAAATTGTTTTGGGGGAAAACGCTCATTATTTGGGCGACAGCTTTTAGGAGAAAACATTCCTAATTGGAGGTTTCAGAGCTTACAGGCTACTTTCTCTGAGGTTTGCTTCGCCAAAACAGAGTCAAATGATAATTTTTACACCTTGCGCATTTGGCATTGTGTTGCAAGAAGCTCACCCCTTAAGTCTGAAGATGAATGTATGCGTAAGATTGTACAGTATAAGTTAAATGTTGTTTAAATTAATTAACCATGCTAGTAAGAATTACTTTTGGACGAGAATATGGAAGTCAGGGCTTCGTTGAAGTGCAAACCCAAATATTGGTTTTCTTTGCTCTCAGAAGTATAAGTACATGTATCAACCTCAAAACTGCGACTACATATAAAGACAACAGACTCATTTACACCATTCTTATGTAATTCTTAAGTGTCACGCAATGACTTTTTTTTTAATTTGCAATAACACAAGGGAAAACAATGCTTACTTATAACACTAGCTCTATTTATATGGTATTGCTCTAGTTATTTACACTATTTAAATTACAATATGTAAACGACTTACACTACAAACAAACACAGTTACACGACTTACACTACGTCACGACAAGGGGCAAAAAAAAAAAAAAAAAAAAAAAAAACGAAAAATAGATAGTTATCATTGCACCTGGAGGTTGTACTATAGAAACATAAAAAAACAAACCAAAGGCATGTGGTACATTAAAGTTAAAATGAGTTATGCATCTGACAGGAGATTAGAAATAGACTAACGGGTAGGAGATAGATACCAATAGGTATAGAAAATATAATCTAAAATATTAATTAAATCCTCATATATCCTGTAAGAGGTTTCCATTTCTTTGTGTCTCCACTTTTTGTCTCTATTTCATATTGTGATTTTAGTGAGCATATGAAATGGGTAAGATTTGGATGATCATCTTTTGTTTTAGCGAGCCATATGTGATATCGTGCTAAGAGAAAGCAAAAATTGATAAGAAGTGCAAATTGAGAAATATCTGGCCTCAGACCCAAAGCAGTAATATTTGTCAAAGCATAATCTCTAGGAAGTAAGTTTATTCCAAAAGTGAGATGTTTGGCGGCATGACCAAAAAAAGATGAATTATTTACTCAGAGGAGGTGTGACAAAAACTGCATTTTTCATCGCCCTGTAGACCTATTCTAAATAAGAAGTTATTGGTTGGTACACGTCTATGTAAGAATTTAAACTGAAACTCTATCAGCTTAGTGCTCTTTGTGCATTTTTTAGCTAAAAGATAGGCAGTAGTCCAATTTATGTCATTTATTGGTAGGCCACAATCCTCTTGCCACTTCTTTTGACTTGACTCTGGGGCTAAACTCTTGTTACTAATCAGTATTTTTTTTTATATATATATTAATGTAGTTGCTCTTTTGACTTGTAAAATTCTTCTTGTAAGTGGCTCATATTCGTGGTCGGTGTTCTGTAAATCTTGAAAATTAGAATCAGTGCCGATCCATAGAGAGTCCGTTTTCTTATCATTGAGTCTGAGGCCAGAGACTTTGCTGAAATCATCAAGCATTGCAAGGGATGAAAGGAGAGATTGACGTGACCCGTCTAATACAAGTGTTGTGTCATCGGCATACTGACTTAATTTCCACATTATTTACAGAGATTCCCTTTATATTAGTATTTTTCCTAATTGCCGTGGCCAGCACCTCTGCCGATAGGATAAATAAATAATATGAGAGTGGGCAGCCTTGCCTAACACCTCCTTGAATCTCAAAAAAATTACTTGCCCATCCATTATTCAGAATACAGCTTTCAGTATGACTATACAGGGTTTTCAGCCAGTTAATTAGCGAAGCACCAAAACCGTAGGATCTTAATGACTCAATGACTTACTGGGTGTATGTGTCACTGAATCTAAGAGAGGCAAATAACAGCAACCTTTCCTAGAGATCGTAACTTTGCTCTTGCCTTTAAGTTGACAACCGGATTTTAGCACAGCTTACAGTTTCTGGTCATGACAGCTTTTATCACGTAAAGAATTGTTACCTTGTTCATTGGCGCCATTATAAGAGACGAAAAATGGTAGTTATTCGTCTTAGATAAGATTGTTTGTTTACGCGCAAAGGAAGCTCTTTATTCTATTTTTTTCCCCTACATTGTTAGTTGCTCCGTCAATTGTACCCTTGAAGAATGTGACCGTAGTATATGGAAGAACTGTTAATCTGTTCTGTGATGCATCTGGAAGACCTGAACCATTAGTCTCTTGGACACAAGTCAGCACAGGCAATAAACAATTCAATAAAGCATGGATAATAACGGATTTCAGAGAAAGAGATATTGGTGAGTACAGGTGTGACGCCAGCAACGTGTATGGGAAAGACAGCAAGAGTGCATTCATCAGTTTACACGGTAAGTGTACAAGTTTTAAAACGACTTCCAGAATTTATGTTGAGACATGGAAATACGTTCATTTCTTATCCGTTCGGTTAGACAGGCTATCCTTCGACTGGCTGCTCGTCGTAGTACGATGGTCGGCCGTGTGATTGGTGAATTCTTAATACATAGTACGCTGGACAAAACTGTTCTGGATCGACTTTTTAGACCACAAATTAAAGCAAACAAGCGAAGCCAAAAATTTTGTGATTGTCTTAAACTTTATTAAATTCCACACGTGGAAAGTTATTTTTATATAGATCACGCAAGAAAGGTTTGGAAAGAAAGGCGCTGTGTCCAAATTTGGTAACTGAATCTACAGGGAGCCGTATAATTACCTATTGTAAAATTCTTACACTTTTTCAAGTTATTGAATGGCGTATTACGCAATTGGGAAATCCGTAAGTGATATAAGGCCAGATTGCCACCACCATTTTGATGCTGGCGGGACTTCAAATGCGATGTTTGACGAGATAGCCGAAAGGTCTCTGATGAGTCCCTTGGCAGGGGCGAAACATGCGTTACACTTTTTCAAGTTGCTGAATCACAAAAAAGTATGCAAAATCACGCGATTTCTCAGAAAACAAAGTGGCTATGAGCCATTCAACTTGGAAAATGGACCGTCTGTAAACAGTGGCGACTTTGATGCCACTTATTTGAATTTATAATAAAGTTTCCATATAACGCGCGCTCTGATTGGCTGAAAGAGCGTGCTTTATCAGAGAACAGAGCACGGGTTGATGACGGAAAGTTGGCTTTCAAATTTTTTCTTCGGAATTTTGACAAATTTGGCCCAAATTAAACATCCCCTGTGATTCAGACAAACGTAATGGAAACGAGCTAGTTGTCTGTAGTAAATATGGCTCACAGAGACCGTTGTTAGCAACAGTAGTGTTAAAACTGTACTAAAATAACAAGTTTTGCTAGATTCCTGCCGACAAAACACGTAGCGAATTAAAATAAACAACCTACCTAAACAGTGCTTCGATAAAAGGCATTATATTTGTTACGAAGGTAGAAATTATACTTAAGAAGTAAAACAACGACAGAAAACAACAACTGAACTGTCTCTGTTTACGATGAGAAGCTTTATTTTTGTAAAAATGCTCAATCAGGCAATTCAAACAACACTTACATGTAGTGTAGTAACGCTCGTTCTCCGGTCATCTCAACGAAGTGAACCGACGAGTGGTCAGTGCAAAGCTTGCTCTGATATTCTCTTCTGTGCTCGGAGTAGAACCAGTGGGAGCCGTTTAGTCTTTCTAACTTTTACGCTAGTTCGGGCAATCTTGCTGCATGCGGCTACAAGCCGTAAATAACTGTAGCTCCGTTCAAATTCAACTCGGCATTTTGCATTTTCATCCGGAAGCTTTGAGCTCCGCGTTTCGTACTTTCCACTGGAAAAGTGCACGTTTTCATGGGTCACAATACGGCCGGATTCCTCTGGACTATAAACCTTCACCTGCCTTTAGATCCGTGTTTAAAATTTAACTTAAAAGCGAACTTCGAAGGCATTGTTCTTCTCTTGAAAGCCGCTCAAGCAACTCGAAACTGAAAGCTTAACTGAAGTCCAGTTTGTGATTGACAGCTGTCGCTTCGTTAGCCAATCAAATTATTTGAACAATTCTAACAAGGATTGTGATTGGCTTATTTTAGCGTGCTTTATCAGAGAACAGTTCACGGCTGACGCCACTTTTGCTCGTTTGGAAAATAAGTTTGGTTTGAAAATTCAGCCAAATGCGTGGGAAAATTATCGGATTCTTTATCATAAACCAAGTAAAGAAGCCTCGACTGTGCTCTTATCTGTTGTAAAGCACTTAGGAAGCGGTAGAGCACTCAAGACGTAGGGAAAAACACTCGACTACGTCTCGTGTTTTCGCCTACACTTCTTTCGTGCTCTGCCGCTTCCTGAGTGCTTTACAACAGAACAGCGCAGAGTCGAGGCTTCTTTGTTTGTTAACTATAGGTTAAGTTAAAGTTAAAGCCCACTGGTATTGTTAAGAAATAGTGCAAAAACGCAACGGTATAACAAAATACCGGAGGAGGATGTGACAACATTGAAAACATTCATGAAGTTAGCGGTTATCCTCATCCGCGAGACCGAGACAATTATAAAGAAATTACAGCTTCCTGTCCGATCACCAGAGCAAGTAGTAATTCTCACTTTCATTCCTATTTTTTCGTTCGTTATTTTTCCAGCCAGTATCAGTAATTTTTTTCTTTCTTTGTTACCTTTTGAGATGTGTCCAACGTAGAGTCACTATACCACAAGGCTCGTCCGCTCGATCAGTTAATCCCTCTTTGGCGGGGTTAGTACTTGGCTGGGTGACCAAATACGAATACCCCGTGTGGTAATAACTTCTTTTTTTTTTCTTTTTTTCTCTTCCCATCCTAAGGCGATATTAAAGACTGCGGAACTCCCAGCGTTGTGTAATTTCTGTAATGTCTTATCTACTATTTATCAACTATTATTGTCCATATCATTCCCCATGTTCGTATTTATGTGTATTTATTTACAATAGCATACAATAGCGAAACGCGTCATTCGAATTCTCCTCAATTCTCTTGTCTGTTGATTTTCTGAAATTTTAGTCACGGCTTGAAACAATCGAAAATTCATGCAGCTCATCTATTTTGTGACTTTCAAATATCCTCTTTTTCGGCAATCGAGTACGGTTAATTACATGTAGTTTCTATAGATAAAAAAGTTCGTGCGAAAATCTATTCAATGTAGATCATTTCTGCGATAAGATATTGATTACTTGTGTCAGAAGTTTCAAGGAATAACTAACTTGACACGGTCCAAGCGACTGTAAAACGGTCTTAGACGGTGAATGTTCGAAACCCGGCGAAGGGGGACTACAATATGAAAATGTTGGGGATGCTCGTTGTCTCGGGTACAAATCAAGGATTCTGGTCTCACTTATAGTGTTGATGACGAAACGTCAACATTTTTGGCTGTCAAAGTATCCTTTAGGGTGCACTCGAAGAAATAATACTGAAGAAACGCTCCCTGTTAATTTCTGTTATAGGCTTGATTTCCGCTAATCTCCTGGGATAGTGAAGGAAGGAGTGAAGGAGTGAAGGAGTGAAGGATTGAAGGAGTGGAGGAGTGGAGGTGTGGAAGAGTGGAGGAGTGGAGGAGTGAAGGAGTGGAGGAGTGGAGGAGTGGAGGAGTGGAGGAGTGGAGGAGTGGAGGAGTGGAGGAGTGGAGGAGTGGAGGAGTGGAGGAGTGGAAGAGTGGAGGAGTGGAGGAGTGGAGGAGTGGAGGAGTGGAGGAGTGGAGGAGGGGAGGAGGGGAGGAGGGGAGGAGGGGAGGAGGGGAGGAGTGAAGGAGTGAAGGAGTGGAGGAGTGGAGGAGTGAAGGAGTGAAGGAGTGGAGGAGTGGAGGAGTGGAGGAGTGGAGGAGTGGAGGAGTGGAGGAGTGGAGGAGTGGAGGAGTGGAGGAGTGGAGGAGTGGAGGAGGGGAGGAGTGAAGGAGTGAAGGAGTGGAGGAGTGGAGGAGTGGAGGAGTGAAGGAGTGAAGGAGTGGAGGAGTGGAGGAGTGGAGGAGGGGAGGAGTGGAGGAGTGGAGGAGTGAAGGAGTGAAGGAGTGAAGAAGTGAAGGAGTGAAAGAGTGAAGGGGTGAAGTAATAGTAACAGTAATAGCAATACCAATAGCAATAGCAAAAGCAATAGCAATAGCAACAGTAACAGTAACAGTAACAGTAACAGCAACAGTAACAGTAACAGTAACAGTAACAGTAACAGTAACAGTAACAGTAACAGTAACAGTAACAGTAACAGTAACAGTAACAGTAACAGTAACAGTAACAGTAACAGTAATAGTAATAGTAAAAGTAATAGCGCTAATTACATTTGTGAACCAAGAATCTCTTTCCGTTTTTAAACATTGAATGAGTATATTTTTAGATGTGTTTTCTGTTCTAAGTAAATACTTCGCCTTCTCATTGTCTCTTAAACTGGGGTAATGGGTGTCAGCGTTTGAAATATGTGAGGCAGCTCACGTCTTAATATGGTATACCCCCGGCAATACATCAAGAAATGCTGTTCATGTGCTATGCAATTTTCTTTCCAATTTTCTTTGCATACTAAACATGTTTCATGTTTGCCAGTTTGTATTCGTAATACATAACATCCTAATCTAAGCCTTGTCAGGCTAATTCTGTGTGCTGGCTTTGTAATTAATGTCAGATAGTTTTCAAATTGATAATTATTTTTAACTTCCTTTTGTGTAAATTTCTCTCTTGAACTTATTGACGACCTATTCTGGGTTTCAAACCAGTTTTGTAAATATTGATTTCTGAGGGTTTTCTTTATAACTAATCGTGCATTCTTGATGTGTTGCTGGGTTGCTGGTTCTTTTACCTTACACTGTTTATTGATTTCTTCATTATGTTGAAAGTCAAAGATAGTTGTATGTTTTGTTGCATATTGAAATACTTCTCGTAACAAAACGTTGTTAGTGGAATGCTTCAATCTTTGCCAGTAACTGAAGATTGATGCTTTTATGTTGATGCTTAAAGGGTACCGCCCTAGCTCTACTCTGCAAGCAATATTTTCTGTATACCATGGAACGTTGTAATTGTACTTTTATCAAAAGGTGTTTTGTATGATAATAGTTCCGGTACCCAAATTTTGCTTGCGTAAAGTAACACGGGTTTAACCAGGGCATTAAAGAGTTTTTTCTTAATCGTAATTGTTGCTGTATCATCCGTGTTATCGAGAGAACTTTGATGGCTTTTTTGCTAAGAATATCTCTTGCACAGGTGTACCGACCAGATGACGTCATTTCTATACCTAAATATGTTTGTTTCTCGACAATTTGTAAAGTTTCCTTGTCATATTTAAAATTTACCTTGTTCTTGTTTTGTCCGTTACCACTGAATATAATTATGTTTGAATTTTTGGTGTTAACTTTGAGCTTCCAATCTTCAGCATGTTTACGAATTACATCAAGCGACTGTTGCAACCCTTCTGGAGAAGGGCTGATTACTAACAAGTCATCTGCATACATTAAGCAGTTTAGAGATCGATTTCCTAACACCACGCCTGGGCATTTGTTCTGTTTAAAATGTTGCGGTAAATCATTCATAAATAAAGAAAATAAAATTCAACAATTAAACGAGACTTACCTGTAAGGTGATGTTTGATTGGAATCCTACGAGTCATTGGTCGGGAGTGTAGGAGTTACGTGAGAGGGCGCGCGAACCTGGGCGATCAATTTTCAAATTGGCGAGTAGTCACACAAAATGAATGAAGGGTGGGTAGTACAGTAAATAAAAAATGGTGTATAATAGGGTGGGCACGTAACTCCTACACTTTCGACCAATGACTCGTAGAGTTCCAATCGAACTTCACCTTACAGGTAAGTCTCAATTAATTCTTAAATTCTACTTCATCATTGGTCATTGGTCGTTTCGGAGTCACGTGAGACTTGAAAGCCGGTGTGACTAAGAGCCACACATAAGAAAAAACAACAGTCAGTTGACAAAAACTGAAGCAATTTGTATTGCTGTACAACACGCACTTCACAAGACCTTAAGGGGTACAAGATCTCAAAAGCTCATTTTAAAAAGGTATTTTGGCTGACAACAGGCAAGTTGTAGAATTTCTGGACGGTATCATAATTAGACCATCCAGCACTCCTCATAATAGTATCCAGGGATATCTGTGCTGCCTTAGCAGAGGAGGTAGAAGCCGAACTGGTGCTATGAGCTATAAACAGACTAGTGCTAATACCAGATTTCCTTAGTACGTGTTTAATCCAGATGCTAACTGTATCTGCCGAGACTGGCTTATTTGGTTTCTTGTAACTTAAGAGTCCCTGTCCATAAAAATGGAAAATAACTCGGCAAGGGTCGAAAATTCGATTTCGCTCATATTTTCATGGTAGATAGGCTAGGGCATGACGAAAACTACTGGATAGTTTTTTTGGCAAAATATCCTTTTATTTCAAAGAAATATGCAAATTACCATATTCCGTTAAAATCGTCATTTGACGCACCATTTAATCAAACAAGTTTGTGAGCTTCGCATGCAAAACCACATCATTCTTCCGTCTTTAAAACATTCAAATATTTTTGTGCGATGTTTAAATGTGTACTGGGTTGATTTTAGGGAATGTTGCGTTGTCTTTTTGGGTGCAAAATAATTAAATTTCGAAAACATGTATAACATTCACTTAAAAGTACTTCGTGAATATAGTTAATTTTCACCATGTGCGAAACCTTCAAATGGATTATAAGCTTCTGGTGGTCGAATCGCAGAAGGATGGTCTAGAGATTCCAGTAAAAATTTCTTTGGGCAAATGATTGTGAGCGACGCGCGAGCTTTTCAAAGTACGTTAAAAATGCAAATATTTGACCATCGTCGTCAAATTTCAATTTACGGGTTAGACGTATATTTTAGCATGCGCTACATGACTTCACCTATGTTAAGTTGAAATAGACACAGAGCTGATAATTTCGAAATGTTCTAACCTCATTTGCTGTAAAAGGCAGGTCCAAAGCCTATTTGACGTGTTTCTCTCACCATTCGTCGCACATAAAGCAGAAGTTTGCTTTTGTTTACATAACGTCCGATGTACATCGCCAACTGTCAACTTATTTAATGGTCGAATACCATCAATCTGTGACCCTCTTTCGACGCATACCATCACCACTGCATCTAAGTCAAAAACGGCTAAGTCATTTGTAGATA
Source organism: Orbicella faveolata (assembly GCF_042242905.1). Taxonomy (NCBI): domain Eukaryota; kingdom Metazoa; phylum Cnidaria; class Anthozoa; order Scleractinia; family Merulinidae; genus Orbicella; species Orbicella faveolata. The sequence continues at coordinate 23,689,602 of NW_028301553.1, forward strand.
GTTGCTTGCTTTGCACTACATAAAAATATTACGTTTGATCATCATGGTTTGATGGCTTGAATCCTTGCTTGCAGCGGTTCCTTGTTCGTCACGCAATGCTATCATCCCATTTTAGGGGGTAGGAGTAGGACAATTTCTATCCTAATACGTAAGGCTCGTAAAGGCTTGGAACCACTGGGAGCTCACAATCGTGTTGAGAAGGAAGAGATTAAATTAAGAAATGAAAAGAATGAATAGTTTACCATTGACCCTGTTGTTATCTTTTACTCGACCACCTCTACCTACATGCCCTGTGTAATGCTGTAACGCTAAACTCATACCTAGGTTTTTTCGCCCTGTGCAATTACTTTTGGTTTACATGTAATACAGTGGGCTACCCTCGGGGAAATGGGCGGTGACCGCTTAATGGGGCTAGCCGCTTAAAGAGAGGTTGGTGTCCCTTGAATATTTAATTTGTCACTATCGGGTTATAAATTTCTTGGTGAACATGGAGTCAATTCAAGACAGTCATGCTAGACGTGTGTTTGAATTATCACTCGTCATGCACCTTCAATTTCAGACTCTTGTCTGCCATCGCCCTTTCCAAAACAAAGTTTTTAAATTTTGGGTGGCCGCTTAATAGGGGTAAAGACAATAATGAAACCCTTATCGGAACGACCAAATGGTGGCCGCGGAGGTAACCGGTCAATAGGTGTTTTATTTAAAATATTTTACTGACAATAATTTTGGACTGTATTGACAACAGTCCTCTGTTCTCTGTTACAAACATACCAATGCCTCGCCACTAAGGAAACAAGATACGCCAAATAAAATGGCATGGCTAGGGCTATTTACTCACGTAATTACTAATTAAATTTAGTCTGTTTTTCTCACGAATTAGACACGTGATTTCCTATTTTTATTTCAGCTAGTTCTTGCTTCATTGATCTATAATTTGTTTATGGCGATTTTTTTAAAATTCTAATGAGTACAGGCACTAGCTTTATCAGCTGTTGTCTGAAACATCAGAACGTACAACAAACGTGATTTGGACTGAGGCCACGTACACTATAGAATACGAATATATAAGTATACACATATTATTATATATATGAACAAACAGATTAACAATGATTAAATTGTTTCACTTATCCTGAGAGTGCCCTATACAAAATAGATGATAAAAATGTGCAGCATGAACCGTGACAGCATTGCGTGACTAACAAATAACGGCTGTAAGATTGCGCTGCGCCGAAAGGATTATCAGCAATGGTCAGCAATGGTCAGCAATAGATGAAACTTAACATTTTGGCGCAGTGCAAAGCAAGCAACTATCTACAAATGACTCAGCCGTTTTTGACTTAGATGCAATGATGTTGATATGCGCAGAAAGATGTCACAGATTCATGGTATTCGACCAATAATAGGTTGACAGTAGACGATGTACATCGGACGTTAACCTTGCGTAGAAAAAGCAAACTTCTGCTTTACGTGAGACGAGTGGTGAGAGATCGACTAGAAACAAGTCAAATCGGCTTTGGACCTGCCTTTTACAACAAATAAGGTTAGAACATTTCGAAATTATCAGCTCTGTGTCTATTTCAACTTATCATAGGTCAAGTCGTGTGGCGCATGCTAAAATATGCGTCTAACCCGTAAATTGAAATTTGACGATGATGGTCAAATATTTGCATTTTTAACGTACTATGAAAAGTTCTCGCGTCGCTCACAATCATTTGCCCAAAGAAATTTTTACAGAAATCTGTAGACCATCCTTCGGCGATTCAACCGCCAGAAGCTTAATCAATTTGAAGGTTTCGCACATGGTGAAAATTAACTATATTCACGAAGTACTTTTAAGTGAATGAAATACATGTCTTCGAAATTTAATTATTTTGCACCCAAAAAGACAACGCAACATTCCCCAAAATCAACCCAATACACATTTAAACATCGCACAAAAATATTTGAATGTTTTAAAGACGGAAGAATGATGTGGTTTTGCATGCGAGGCTCTCAAACTTGCTTAATAAAATGGTGCGTCAAATGACGATTTTAACGGAATATGGTAATTTGCATATTTCTTTGAAATAAAAGGATATTTTGCCAAAAAAAACTATCCAGTAGTTTTCGTCATGCCCTAGCCTATCTGCCATACGAATATGAGCGAAATCGAATTTTCGACCCTTGCCGCGAAATTAACAATTTGTCTGATTTTTACAGGCAGGCACTCCTAAAAGCAGCTGAGATGCACCCTGTCTAAAGGCACTGGTCCTCTTAACATATTCTAGCATGTAGGTAACAACACACAGCCGAGGATCTGGTTGATAAGCAACAAACTCCGGGCTGGAAATGTTCCCGCAAGGCCTGGAAGTCTATAACAATGTTTTGATAACAAAAACACATTTATCAGGACTTAATTTCATATCTGACACACTCAAGGAGTGCAGTGTTTGGCGTCTCTGCCCTGACAAAAGAGCCAATAACATAACTAACTTGTGAGTTAAACTTTTCAATGTAAGGAAATCTGGAGGATGTAAAGTTTGCAAATAACTAAACACTTGCTTGACGTCCCATGTCTCAGAATATTTAGGAAGAGCAGGTCGGGATTCAAAAACCCCTTTGATGAATCGGCTCACTAAAGGATGAGTTCCAAAGCTCTTACAGCCATCAATCAGGAGGCAGGTTGACAAAGCACATCTAGCGGTGTTAATGGCACTGTATCCTACACCAGTATGATACAACTCAGCTAGGACGTTTACCCCCATTTCTACAGAAGCTGAAAAGGGATCCCTTTTCCTTTTACTGCAGTACTGCTTCCATCTCTTAACGTAGGGTTCATACTGCTTTTTTGTAGTTTCGTCACGAGCCCATGACCAGGGCTGTAGCCTGCTCTGATAGTCCCTGACTTTCGAGTTGCTCCCGGATACATGACATAGGAGCAGTGCTAGCTTTGGGTGTAGTGGATGAACTAAGTCTGGTTGACTTGGCTGAACTATCAGCTCATTTTTCTGAGGTAGTTTCAGAAGATTTTGAATTACCATTTTCATTAGGGTCGGCCACCATGGTTGAGTTGGCTACTTGGGTACTAGTATGAGTCCTGTGGCCTCCTCCTCCTGAATTTTCTGAAGAGCTAATGCTATGAGACTGAAAGGAGGGAAGGCATAAAGTAAATATAATTCCCACGATAACGTAAATGCATCTATTGCAAAAGCTTCAGAGTCAGGTTGGTATGCCACAAATGCTTTCACTTCGTAGTTTAGCCTTGAAGTAAAAAGGTTAATGTTATGTTTAACACCTAATTTGGCTATTGCATAACAGTACACACTTGGTTTTGAGCTCACTCTGTTCCCATGTTTGTATTTTTGGATTCTTTGTTAGCAACAACATTAAACTTCCCTGGGATGTGGGCTGTATATTATGATGAAGACGCCAGTCCCATGTTATGCGGGCTAAATTGTTACAGAAGAGCGAGTGACTTGTGCCCATGTGTGCAAGCGTTGTGACAGCTGTAGTGTTGTTAATCATCACCCTAACATGTTTGCCTTCAAGATGTGCACGAAAGGCTTTTAGGCAAAGTGCAGAGCTGGCATCGCAAGGTAATTGATGTGATGGAGAGCTTCACTTGGGCTCCCAGCACCACTCGATGTGGTGCTGCCCAGCACGGCTCCCCACCCATAAGATGATGCATCTGTGAACATTGTAATCTCTGGTTTACCATGTTGCACAACATTATGTGCACTGTGCACTGAGTCTCGCCACTATTTAATGTCAGCTAATGAGGCGCCTGTAAGCTGCATGCATATATCAAAGGTCCCCTTAGCATGCCGTAAAGCACTCGTTTTATCCTAATTGATCAGTCTAAAGTGTAAAGGGCCATACATGATAGCTGGGAAGCTGGCTGTCATAAGGCCCCGCAGCGATGCGACTTCCCTTATCGAAGGCTTGCTACAGGCAAGTATTTTATTACATGCATCTTCAAGTTTCTGTACTTCGTCCTGGGTCAGGTAAATTTTGATTTCTATCGAACCAAGAACAAAATCAAAATAGATGATTCTCTGTGATGGCACAAGGACAGATTTTAAGGGGTGGATAACAAACCCCAATGAATGCTGGCTATGACATGTGACAGAGTCATTGAAGTCATCGCCTTGAAGGTATCAATCATCTATATAAGAAGATGATAAGTGACCATGCTGCCTCAAATTAGCGTAAACTGGTTTTAATAGTTTTGTAAATTTCCTCGGGCAGAAAGTCAGCCCATTGGGAAACCATGTAAATTCGTAAAACTGACCCATCCATTCAAACTTGAGGTATTTTTGATCAGAATAGGCAATTGGCACTGAATAATAGGCATCGTTTACGTCAACTGAGGCCACAGTTTGGCCTCATCATGTTTATGGCCGACCTCAGGGTGTCCATTTTAAAATGTTGATATTCAACATGTTAGTTAAGTCGTTGCAGATTGAGGATTAGCCGAAAAGAGCCATCCTTTTTGGTTCGGATAAAAATGGGAGATATGAACTCTCCTTTCTCATGCCCTGTGGCTACAATGACACCTTAACAGTAAAGTGGTTTCATTTTCAAAACTCAATGTACTTTTAAATTTCATGTCATTTTACTTTTAAATTTCATTTCATTTTACTTCATGTTTTATATAGTTTTGTTTTAATTTCTCAGTCAAACTAACGTTTATTACACAAAAATATATGATTTTTTTACTGGCAGTTCTCGGCCACCATACACCTTCCTGTAGAAGGTTTTCAATTTCAGTGCTAATGACATCCATTTCAGATTGTTTTACACACTGTAATGGAGCTTCCTTTTGAAAAGGTATAGATTGAAATTCAGTATGTAGGCCTTGAACCATAGACAATATCTCTTGGTCAGAAGTGATCAATTTCCAATTGTCTACACAATCAACCAGTTGACCAGCTTTAAAGCAGTCTGTTCTGAGAGTACAATAATCTGTAAGAGCAGGGATAAGCGATACAAAATTATTTATATCTACCTGGCCAAGTAAATCGTTCAGTGAACAGTTTGCAGTCACTGCTTCTTTATCTCCCACTGTTTTTTTATGAGGTTTCTTTCCCCTCTGGCCTAAAAATGGCTTTCCATTTTTGTTGTTATTGCCAGGTTTGTCATGAAAGCGGCGACTAGAAGCCCCGGCCGCAAGGTTGCTTATTTTGTTCGAAGCCTTGATACTGTTGAATTGGGACTGGAGTTCATCTCCAAATAATTTCCCATTGATTGTAATGTGGGGCGAACACAAGGCGCTATATTCCTCGTTCAAGCAAGGCCTGATTAAATCACGACGGTGCTGGGACAAATCTGATTACTCTGACCCAACAGTGCAATAGAATCTGTACTGAAGGTCAGAAGTTCCTCCAGATTTGAGGTGATATTGGAGTTTTTCGAGTCAGCAAGTGTAGCCATAATTTTGCTGGCTGAGCCAGTCAAAATAGCCCCAACTTTCGTGACTGCCTTCTGAATGGCCGCTACGCGGAGATCCCTCTGTTTAACCTGATGAGTAAGCTTGTCCCAAATTTTAGGGTTCACCGTTGGTACAGCGACCTTGTCACAGTTTGATGGGCGGCCATATTTGTCAAATTTCTCCTTGTACTTCCCGTCGCCAAGTTTAGCTGAGAAACGTTTGTTGACAAATTCTGCCAGTTTGGCGGTTACGGCCTCAGACGTCTTTTCTTCGACATCATAGTCCTGACTAATGTTGCCGAAAACGCTTGTCAAGGGGTTATCGACCTCGCTTAAACTTTTCGGTGGCGCCGGCTGTTGTTGAGCACGAGTGACCTGAAGCAATGCGCTAGAATCTGTCGAGTCGGCCGATTCAGCCCCAGACGCCTCATCGCTGAGCTCATCGCGACGAGCAGTCGTGGTTTTTGTCTTTTAGCATTAGAAGGTGATGCTGTGTCAGCATGCATTCTCTTCAATACATTTCCCATGCAGGAAATGTTTCCCGCCATCGCCGCCATGGTCTGATTCATGTTGGCGATCATAGCGGCGAGCGAGTCGCTCGAGTTCTTAGTCTTTTCGGTGTTTCTGCTGCGTCGGTCGATTCCATGTCGTCTCTTAAAAGGGCGTCTTCATCGTGGCAGTAATCTTTGTTTTGTTCCGTTGGCATGGTCGGATAAACAGGACCGAAAACCGTAGAGCTCGCCACATAAACTTAACCTCCCGAAGATCACACACAATTGATTTCCCAGGTTCGCGCGCTCTCTCACGTGACTCAGAAACAACCAATGACCAATGATGAAGTAAAACTGGACTTAAACCATTGCCTTTCCTTATCCCCTTGTTACATGAAAATAGGTCTCTAATTGTGTTCTGGTCAATTTTAACACAGCTCTTTATTGAGAAATACATGGACTTAATGACATTCAAGAATTTTCCTTGAATTCCGTATTTGTGTAATTTATGGATCATACCACATTGCCATACACTATCAAAAGCTTTTTCGTAATCAATGAAACCAACATAAAGCTTTTTGTGTTGTTTTGTGAAGGAGCGAAGGAGCGAAGGAGCGAAGGGGCGAAGGGGCGAAGGGGCGAAGGGGCGAAGGGGCGAAGGGGCGAAGGGGCGAAGGGGCGAAGGGGCGAAGGGGCGAAGGGGCGAAGGGGCGAAGGGGCGAAGGGGCGAAGGGGCGAAGGGGCGAAGGGGCGAAGGGGCGAAGGGGCGAAGGGGCGAAGGGGCGAAGGAGCGAAGGAGTGAAGATGTGATGAAGTGAAATCGCTCCACCACTAAAACTTGGAAAATAATGGTTTCCAAGTTAAAAAGAGTCACATTTGATTGTTTTGCTAAAAACAGCTGGACGTGTTGGTGGCTTTCAAAAATTTTACTAGGAAGCATGAGAAAGACTTTTATTGTACATATAGCGAGAATTTTAGGCAATAAACCTTGCAAATAGAATTCTATATGTGCGATATTTCCACATGTGAAAAAAGCGATACGTCCAATCACCTTCGCGTACAGCGTTCTTCCCATGTGAAAATATAACCAATCACCGTTCAGATTGAATCACTTAGCCAATCAGAGTTAAGCACTCAAATGGCTTCCGAGAGGCGCGGTCTTGAAATCAGCACCCGCTTGAAGTTTGTGTTTGAGAACATGGCGTCAGCTTCCCGATTTAGTTCACTTTCGGAAAAAAAGCAGCGGAATATGTCCAACATCTTGAGCGCTAGAACTTCAGTTTGAGAATCAATGGCCATTTAAGAAACCGAGGAAGTAAATTTAACATCAGAAAGCCAACAACATTCAAGGAGGAACATTCACATTTAAACAGTGTGAGTCAAAGAGTCCGAATTTGTCTTTGCACAGCGCGAAGCGCCGCCATTACATGATTAAATCTGAGAGTGACTAGGGACAAGCAAAAAGATTTCACCCTATGTATTTACGAATTCTTCCGTGTTATATTTAAGCTTGTGTAGGCTCTTTGTCCGCCTGTTGCTGGACTGGAAAGAAGATTTGTTTTTCATTACGCTCGGTCATTTTGATCAGTTTTGAATTTGTTGTTGTTCTTCATGTAAACTTATGGTATCGGAAAAACTAAAATTGATTTAACGAATATGTTTAATTCTAGTTATATATACAATAAACAAATTACAACATAGAAAGTACTCTGTACAGATTTTTATTCACTCGTTGAAAAACTTTGGAAAACGAAGGAGTGAGCGCAGCGAACGAGTGAGTTTTCCAAAGTTTTGCAACTCGTGAATAAAAATCCGTACGTCGCACTTTCTATGAAGTAATCTATATATACGGCTACTGAAATACGGCGATACCGTTTTCAGAAACTGATTTTCTTTAAAGTCTTTAAACTGTTCTTGCCACTAGATCGGTCTTACACCTGTTTTGAAGATCGCAGCCCGTAGCTCGCGCTTCGTACAAGCCACATTTGCACAAAATAATGCTGTGTGGTTAATGGCCAAGAACTGAAAGTGCTATTTGTGCTTTTAGGAAAGTTTCCGGACCCGTTTCTGGGCTTATCTACCGGGAGATTTCTATTTTCTCGCATTTTTTTGCATAAGTGCTTGAAACAACTTTATTTGGTTTCCTTGTGGCCCTTTGGTGGTAGTAACACAACTAACCGAATCTTTGATTCTCTAAAAAGCTCATGTATCACAGGATTATAGTGCTGTTTAGATGGATTATCGCTCCTTCCTCGTGCGAAGTCGTGGAATTCATGAAACAAATCCAGAAGCACATGACGATGGTCTTCGTACAGCAACTGTGGCGTAACACTACGATGTCGTTGTAAACCATAACTATGCTATTCTAAGAAATCACATAACTTTCCGTACTTTTGCGATTCAGTCCACAAATTTAGATACGCTGTAATGCAAGTCTTCCTTGCGTGATCTATATGAAAATAATTTTTCACGTGTGGAATTTAGTAAGGTTTAAGACAATCACAAAATTATTTGCATCGGTTTTCCTGTTTTAGTTCTTATAAAACTTCGATCCAGAACAGTTTTGTCCAGCGTACACCAAGCCTAAAAGCGGAGTTAGCCGTTAAAATACTCATCAACAAAGAGTCGTCCACCGCAATTTGGCAATTCACTTCAATCTGAATCTTCCGGTCAGAACCTTCAAGCAAAACTTGTGAAGACTGAACTGAACTAATCTTTTCGACAGGTCAACAAACCAGCCACTTTTTCCGCGTGTTAACCTTTTTGTACGTAATTCTGAAAACACCAAACACGTAATTTAAGACTGCATACTTTGGTCTTATCGCGAGGTGACACAGAGGATGATAAACTTCATTATTAACCAGAATTCAACAACCTTTTTCATATTAAATTACTTCACTTGTTGCTCTACAGTGCCCATGACAAGGTAATTGGTTCAGTTCTATCTAAATTAAACAATATTTTGCAGCCACGGCTGGTGATGCTTCATTTCAGGATTGAATGTGATGTATTAAAATTTACTTAATTGAAATCTAGATTTTTCAGCAACTATTCCATCTGAACCAGATAAAGTCAATAAAGACGTTATATATGGGACAGTCATCGGAATTTTCTTCCTGCTGTTCTCTTTATTCATCATTTACATAGCGGTAAAGCGCTGGAAAGGTAAGTAAAATCATATACTATCACATCCATATAATTATTGTTGTTGATTATAGTAGTTTTCTTTGGTTCATTAACGGGAGGAAGACATGAATATACAATTTCCGTTAAATTCTTAGATCAGGGTTTAGTAAAGAAAACCTGACAGTACGTAACCAAACTCCTTAACAGTCTCTTTTCAAAAAATGGTTATTATCATGTAGCATGGCCAGTTGCTGGGGCATTTGTAGCAGATTCTTATAGGCTGTCTCGTGAGGTAATCCTCGAACGTTTTCATAATTAAACGGCTTTTTCTCTTTACACTTCTTAGGTCGAGGAGATAATCGGTAAGTTGACATCGATGACAAAAGTATATTTATTAATAGGCTTTTTCACGGTCAGTTTTTCTCATTTGCATTACAATGCAATACAAGGAGGATGCGAGGCAATTTCGGGCAAAAACTACAAAATAGCTGGAAAGTGCCTCACATACACGCAGGACTTTATTGGAAACGTATTTTACTGACCGGTTTCTCCGGCAGTGTTTTTGGTTTCACGACCGTAGAAGGCTGTTTTAAAAGAAACACGTCCACAAAATGTAATCTTTACTTTTATGTTCTTTCTAATAGAGGCATTACTGTCATAGGTTAACTTTTTTTAATGAGCTCAATGCAACGATGCTCGTAAATGCGTCACCATTTAATGTTGTATTTCTGGCATTGAAACGTACAGTGGCTACTGACCTTTGACTGAAAGAAGCAATACAATTACTTTCAGGTGGAAATGCTTGCAAAACAACTACTGAAAACTAACTACTGTATTTAGAAGGGCACCATCTGCTTTCTTGTCATCCGAAAGCTTGTTTACATACAAAATTAAACGTACAGTTGTTGCGACTTTTATTAGTCAGGTGGCTTAATGACCTGATCGTGAGAAGAGTGGTAAAAGCATGAAATTTGGCACACAGCTTGCTTATACCCTACAAAATGATATTAGAAGGGGTGCCCATGTCAATCTGCTCACGCTCCCGTTTTAATGAGACTTTAGTTTTAGACCAAAATCGAGATATGGGATATATACCTGTGGTACGATTTTCAACAGAGCTATTTTACCACTTTTTAAAACGAATTTTGCATTTTTATCTTGATTTTATCACTTGGTTATGTACTTTGCTATTTTATTAAAGACTGCATTTAAAATAGCGTTTATAAAGCCACATCATAGTATTAGTACCCACTCTTTGCTCGGCCGATAACACAGACAAAGAAATTGTAGAAGCGAAGCAGAAAAAAATGCGCGCAAATTGACCGCGTCTTTTCTTACTTGAAATCTGATCATATTATGAATGCTTTTGCTCGTTGCGAAAGTCATTACAAATTCCCCTCACTCTAAGATTGACTTTCTGGGCAGTCGCATTTACACAACGGCATGCACTTCAACATTTTTTTTTTGGCACATTGGCAGCGTGAGCAGCGGCCTTTGCAGGTGCACTTGATGAGCTCTCTGCACACAGTGGATACTTTGGGGATGGTCATCCAAACTGGTTGCCACTGGTTTCTCTCTCCTTTAACCCATGAGAATTCTGGGGGAGAAGGAACATCCTGAATCGCGTGCTCTGATGATGTTCAAATTCCTACCTGGTATACGGCCCTTTGTGGGTGCTGCAGAAGTGCATCCTGAAATTAAAATTGTTTAGAGAGAAAAAGGTATTAATAATGAGGTCTTAACTTCCTTCTTATGAATTTTGCAAGTATAATTTATTTATACGAAATTAAAACGTCGTCACCACATTATTTTTCCCGAATATCTACCTGTGTTGGAGGAATATTGTCCAAGTCTCTGTTTCGCTTTGAGAACAGCATCAGTCGTGTTTCGTTCACCGAGTCTAGGGGACTTGATTTGTCATACATTATGATCATAAATCTCTCTAGCTTCTGGAAATTCTCTGAGGAAACAGTCATCTTCTGGAAGGGATGAGTCGCAGTGTCCTCCAAGGTAAGTGTTACTTCAGTATTCAATTTCCATACTCGCCACGCTGACTTTTTTCCGATGTCACAGTACTGCGAAGTACAGTCACACCCAGTGAAAGCGTGGAAGACTGGTAGGGCTCGCGACTTAGACTCTCCAAGGGAAGAACAGATTCCGTTGATGTTAATAACCGAAAAGTGGCGCCCCATGCCAAACGCAACCCATACTTTAGAAAGTTGGTTGTAGGCTAGAAGATCATGAATCTCTCCAACCAAGATCACGACAACGTCGGTGTCAACAGTTCTGACAAGGACAGATTCTGCACCTCTCTCCAAAGCGTGGCATACGTGGACAACGATGCGAGTATCGGCCTCTTCATGTTTGCACTGACCCATTGCATGTTCAAATCCATGGGAAACCACAGATGTTCCTACGACACAATTAAATCACAGAGGATTATAGATTAAACAGCAAAGGAACAATTATTCAAAGAATCAATACATTTTACAGCTTTACTAACCAGATGTAATGTATAATGTTCGAATTCTGTCAAGGGGCCATTGGAATTGCGCTACCTTCGACGTCAGAAAGGAAAACAGCTCAGTCTTGTTGTCAGGGTCTCGCACTTAGAAACATCATCCAGTTCGTTGGAAGCTTCGTTTGGCCTGCTACTTTCCTTCTGACCCCTTGGCCTCTTTTCTCCCTTGTTGCGTCCTTTAGGCTATCAGGAGCGTATGTCCCACACCACATCCACGCGTTTGCTTTGATGGAGCTGCTGTCGAAGCTTCAACAGTCGGAAGACAGTGGACTATTACTGCGCCATCCAAGACTTTGCAGTCAATCCCTCTGACAGACGACCTGACAATTCAAAATCTTCAAGTTCAAGGGCCATTTGACGGATACTCCTATCAGTTTCTAGCACCGAAAAACAGTGAAGCTTGTCGTCGTCGTCTCCTGCTAAACAGAATAAACATTGCGATCGCTGTTCAGAGACAGATTGGTGTTTCCTGCATTTCGGTGCGGGTCTTTTCCTCCTCATCTGCTCTGCTGTCCTCGCTTCGTTTTCGGCCGGCACGCTCTTGAGCTTTCTTTAGCTTTGAAATACTAAACTTCAGCTGGCAGGACTTGTGCCAAGAGCCGTGATTACGACAAAGGCAATCTACATCAACATCGTCGCCAAATTTAAGCTCCACAGGTAAACCGTCTGCTTCCCGGCGAAAGCTATTGACATTTTGAAGGAAAGCCAAATACGTTTGCCGGTTAGCTTTAGGTCGTCCATTACTGTTTAGAGGACATTTTAATGCTTCTCTCATAGACTCCTGACAAATGATGCACTTTTTCCAATCAAGTGACATTGAAATTAAAGCTCCTAGAAGAATAAAAATGCGACTTAAAGTCAACTATGCAGTGAAGAAACCCTACTACTTTCATTAAAATTACCGTTTTTCTTCCTATAATTCTTACAATTAACTATTTGTTGTACCCGCAGACTGAGATAAATGATAAGAACCAAAATGATCTGCTCTGTAGATTGAAACAACCAATCACTGTTACAAAACAATAAAATGGATTAAATCATGTCTAAAGACATAAAAAATATAAGATTTCTTGTGTATAGTTCTAACAGAAACTACTGTCATGATGAACTGGTCCTGCCAATTCAAACAGGAGCCTTCTAAAACAAACGTTTTCACTTAAACTTGCTTAAAACTATTCTAATGGATAAACGAAATATATTATTTCTACATAATTTGAGCATATTCAAGTTCCTTTGCAAATAATTTTTGACACTTTCTTCAGATACTTACAGATACAGCAGAGCAACAAAGAGGCCGCCATCTTGGATGAACGAGCGAGGCATGGGCTCGAGTCTCTTCTGTGCTACTAAAAGAGATGTTTCTTTGCCACTAGTGCATCGGAAACGAATCAGAAAACACAAACATACATAGAAAAACTGAAAAATGCTTGTTTTGTAAGCATTTCTTTGCATGAAAACATGAAAATAGGCACTTTTTTCAAACAAGTGTAATACCACAACTATATTTCAGAACTATGTAAAACTATATATCAGAAGAAAGCTTAGGAATCACACTTTCTGAAAATACCAATGATTTTGCCCTACACAAATTTGTAATTTGATACCAGATCAATATGTTAGCCACATGCTGTGAAAAACCTAGTGTTAGTTGAGAAAAGATAACTCCTCATATATTTTATGGAATGAAGTGGTTCTAGTGTCAACACAAAGTACAGGGTTCACTCTCTTGGATAAGCAGAGGAATTTTCAAATCCACTAAAATTATGGGCACAGCGCCAGTTCAAAGTTCAGCAAAATTTTTTAAGGATGAGATTTCTCAATAACTTGCCTAAAATTTGACTTAGTTAGAAACTGTCAGCTCATCCTACTCAACTCAGTGAGAATATAGAGCCCTGAAAATTTCAGACAAATTGAACTAGTACATCCTGAGATATCCTTTCTCAAAGGTATAAAATACATGTTTTCGGAAATTCACACATAAAGTTCCAGAAGAGTTTCTTTTGTCAGTTACACAGAATCAAGGGGCTTAAAGTTCATGATATGACCAAATACAATTGTAAGTTCAACAGGGAGAGCCTAGAAGGCACCAGCTTCATAGGTGACACCCTCTGCCTCTCGCAGAGCCTCCTCTCTTCGAGTTTGCCTCAGCTGTTCTGATTGACGACGTTTCTTCTGTTTTCTGCTGGCCTGAAGGTCTGACTTCTGCAGTCGCTTCCTGTCTCTTGCAAGCAAAGCTCTGCTGGTAAATTTTCCAGCTGGTATTGAAAGCCTCTCCATAACTTTCTCCCTGCTGGCAGCTCCACCATGAAAATGCAGAACAGCAGACGCGGCTGCACAGCAGATGACCTTCACCCCATGGTGCTTGTGTTTGGGACACCGAACCCAAACCAGTGAATTGATGCATTCATTTCGGTTCTGTGTTGTACCACGAACACATCTTTCAAGAAGCTTTGTCTCGCTTAGTGTCATAAATGTTGGGGGCAGGCACTCATCCTTTTTATAAGTAGCAGTTCCAGAGGCTTGATCTTGTTGCCATTTGCACCAAGAGCTCTCGCCTGTAGGACAAAATCTATGCTGCTTTGCTAAGTCTTGAGCTTTAACGGAGTGGTTTAATATGGCAATTACATTCTTTTTCATAGAATATACTGCCATATTAACATCTCTGTCAGAAAGATTGGCTGTGGTCAGAGTGTTCTGTCTAATAGCTAGACCATAATATCTTTGAATTTGCTTGATTTTTTCCTCCGATAGACGACCACGACCTCCAATAGGCTTACCATCAGCCAGCTTTCCTTTTGTCCGTGCCTTTAAGTTGAGAAGATGCTTCCCCATGCGCTTCTGGACGTGACCAACACAGTCTAATTTGACAACTTTGCAGTGGTCACCATATGTATCTTCCACTGCACTGAAGGCTTTACTGTCACCGTCGCTGACCATCCATTTATATCTGATTTTGTGTCTCTCTAGTGATCAGTTCCATAAGACTTTAGCTCCCTCTGTCTCCATGGTTGGGGAACTGCCATGAAAGTTTATGTCACAATCACCTGAGGCAATGTGCTCCATCTGCCACTCTTCAAATTCATCATCTGAATTACAGTGTCCCTTCTTAAGTGAACACTTCTGGCAGGATTTGGATAGGACATGGTAGTCAAGAACTTCTCCAGTGTCTACTGACAGCACAAAGACAACTCCAGTGAGAGAGGTAAAGCCCCTTTTTGCCCATGTACCATCGAAACTTACTGCTGCATCCACAACTGTATCAGTATTTTCTTCTCTACTCTCCTTCAAAATGTGCTCGCGAAGCCTTTGTCCAGCTGCTCTCATGTCCTCCAGGGCTTCAAACTCCAGAGCATCCAGAATTGTCTCCACATGCTGGTAATATGCTGGCTTGGAAAGGCACGGCATGTTCATTATGCTACAGTTTCCAGTTGCTTAAATTTACTGCGATGATCACAGTTCACTTTCATCTACTACCGCAGTTCAAATATGAATTATTTCATATATACTTCACATCATTTCACTCACGGGAAGATATGAACTCAATTAATTGACCTCGCTCCCAATGTGTGGCTTCATAGCTCAGTTGGTAGAGCATCGCACCGGTATCGCGGAGGTCACGGGTTCGAATCCCGTTGAAGCCCTGATTTTTTTCAGGCTTCTTCTTTCCAGTTGCTTAAATTGGAAAATTTACTGCGATGATCACACTTCACTTTCATCTACTACCGCAGTTCAAATATGAATTATTTCATATATACTTCACAAAGTGTATTATCGTTTGTCTCACGATGTAGTCACTTGAGATGTAGATCGCGACGTTTCGACTGCTTACTGCTAGTCTTCTTCAGGCGATAAGGTCGACTGATTGCACGGTATCATTTATATCACAAAGGTCGGCTGTGATTGGTGCATTTCGATCCTCCTATTGTTCCATTGTTCCGGCGAGTAGCTGTTCCCTCAGCGGTCCGCTGTTATACCGTTCTCCTGTTGTTGTGTTTCTTGATCGTTGGTATCCATGCTTCAGGAATTTCAATTCCACTATCCCTGTTGATGTTGTTAGGGTGAAGTCTTATGTGAATAGCTTCCTTGACCCTACGTGTGTACCAGTGAGGATCTCGATCAATAAACTTGATATCATTCCAGATAGGATAGTGGCCGGTCTCGTGGGTGTGTTCAGATACCACAGGTATCACATATCTTGATTTTGGTCAAAAACTAAAATCTCCCTAAAACGGGAGCGTGAGCAGATTGACATGGGCACCCCTTCTAATATCATTTGATAGAGTATAAGCAAGCTGTGTGCCAAATTTCGTGCTTTTATCACTCTTGTTACGATCCAGCCTAAATTTTGCGTTAAGCCACCTGACTATATGTGCTCTTGTCATTTTTAAATCAAAATTATGCTCCTGATGCCAGATTTGTTATTTGATTCTAGGCTAGAAGTAATTGCTGTGGAAGGAAGAGGAGCTCAAATAGTAAGTATTGATACTTACTTTGGAGTTGTACTTTGCCAACATGTAAGTTTATATAAGTTTATATAAGATGCCTGTCATAACATAACCAGGTAATCGCAGTATGTTCACATAAGAAGAAGCTTTACAGGTTTGTTCTTTGCTAGGCGTGGGCTGGAGCAGTCTAAATACGGGCTTTTAAACTTCTCAGGTGGCGTGGAATTGGTTTGTTCGTGTTTTGACATCGTTGGATCAATATCTAAATATTGCTCTTGTTTGATTGAGAAACGCTAAACCATCAGGGAGATCAGGGGATACAAAATCTGTGGCTAAGAAGGCGCAACATTCTTTAATGAACTTTTTCTGCAAATTAACTATTTGCGCATATTCGTGACGTGCATTTTTCTCGCCACAATATAAAAGAACTCTGTAGAAAATAATCTTCAATAGTGAAGTTTTCATGACCTTGTAGAAAGAAGTGGTCATTGAGCTGTAATTGTTCACGTTTTTAGACTGACGAGATTTGGTATAATTTCTAGATAGATCTGGCCGATTCCACCCCCTCAGACCTGGCTTAATAAACTAATAGGAATGAGGTGAGGCTGGAGTCCTCCCTCAGAGTGCAGAAAGGAGTCATATTTTCTCTACATATTTCCAAAAGTGTTCCAGCAGTAGAAATAGAACTGTACGGAGATGTGGTTTAGGGTGCTTCCAAACACCCACCACTAGCTCCAGCTAAATGTAAAAGTTCAACCGGCAAGACGCCGCCCAGCGTCCTTAAACCACCCCCACACGCCATGCCACTCCTCACCTCACCAACAAAACTAAGCTAAGTGTGGTTTTTCTTCTTTCAAACTCAGAACGAGGGAATGGAAACTGAAGGAAGCAGTGAAAACGTTAACACTACTAACCATCATGGTGCAAGGCAATACATGACCTTAGTGGAAGTTGCACAGTCCTCAGGAGGAACAGGCCCAGGAATATCACCTTATTTAGAAATAAATGAATATGCTCCACTGCACCCTGGAACACGTTCATGGCAAGTTCCAAGAGAAAATATAATCATTGAAAAGATAATAGGTAAGGGTGCTTTTGGACAAGTGGCGCAAGGAAAAGCTTCACAGCTTCGAGGGAGAGACGGAACAATTACAGTGGCGATTAAAATGTTAAAAGGTACGTTCTGTGTACTACAGAATAATAGACAACATGCACTCTCATGCTTAATTTTGAGTTGTGGGTAAACTTATATATTGTAGACAACGCTACTGAGACGGAAAGAAAAGACTTGCTGTCAGAACTTGAATTGATGAAGAAACTCAAGCCTCATCCTTACGTTATCAAGCTACTGGGGTGTGTTACTGAATCTGGTAAATGATATCACAAAGATCCTTTGTTATACAAAATGGTTTCGCAATATAGTGTTACCAAATCGTCTGTGTACTGGCTTCCAGAGTAAGCGATTTGGGCTTGATAGCTGGGTATCAACCCAGCTATCAACCCATAACGACCCATATGTCATTATGGGTAGGTCATAACGTTCTTTCCATCAAGCGGTATAAAAATGTACCTACTAATTAGGTGAACCCTGGTATTGACTGACTGTCTTCATCGAGGATTGATAAATTTGAGTTGGTGTTTTGAAATCACATTTGCCTGGAATTTTTTTTTTTTTTTTGATCTTAGATATGATGAAATAATCCTAAAGGGCTTTGTTAATTTGTTAGTTTTTGTACGAATCATTAATACGAAGGAGATAATTATAAATAACCATGTTTAATATAATTTCCAAGCATCAATCAAATTAGCTAAAGTATATTTACAATTTGACCTTTTTGGCGTCGTAGATCCTTTGCTTGTCATTATTGAATATGTCCCTTATGGTGATCTCCTGGGTTACCTAAGAAAGAGCCGTGGCTTGAATGACACGTATTTCAAAGACCCTGATGTCAAGCCGAAAACAAGTTTGACGTCACAGCAGTTAATCAAATTTTCCTGGCAGGTAGCTGACGGGATGCGTTATTTGTCTTCAAGAAATGTAAGTTATGAAAAAAGCAGTTAGCAGTGGCACTTTTACTAGTTTCAGGTCGAACTTAGAAGTGTTCATTCTTGTTCAGGGATGAAAAACCAAAGAACCCGGGAAGATGTTTTTAATTGTATGTATCTATTCAGGTGAACTCACAAGCTGAGCCTAGGTCGAAAGGAAAAGTTTCCACTAGGCTCAAAAGCTGATCGGTGCGAATAAAGCGACGGAGAGCGCAAGCTCGGTCTTTCGCAACGGGACCACCTACAACTACGAAGGACTTTCAGAACGTCTAGTATTTGTTAACTCAATGATGGCAAACGAAGTCATTGTCTTTTTTAGATCATTCACCGCGACCTTGCCGCTCGTAACGTCTTGGTTGGGGAAAAAGAAACTTGCAAAGTAACCGACTTTGGAATGGCCAGAGACGTGAACCAGGAAAACATATACGAAAGGAAGACAAAGGTTCCTGCTGCATGCAGCTTTCTCGCATGTCAATTTTTGAGAAGCTTTAGGACTTCTTCTCTAGCTTCTCTACTCACTCGTTTTACGTTATTTTTCTCTGACTTTTAAGAGCCGACTCCCAGTTAAATGGACTGCATGTGAAGCACTCTTGTTTGGACGATACACTACAAAAAGTGATGTGTGAGTAAAAACAGAGAAACAAAAACAATGAATACTGTAAAAGTATGAATTAGGATTCATTTGTATTTCGTTAGACATTATTGAACTATAGACGACTTGCGAATCATAACCCATAGCTTTGTATATATAACAACCGTTGTTTTGGTTTTGAAACATAGGTGGAGTTTTGGAATTGTACTTTACGAGATCTTTACCATAGGTATGTTTCAGTGTTGTATTGTGGCACAGGTTTCTAATAAACGGATTGTTATGTTTATCACTCCGTTATTACGGTAACCGACGGGCCATGAAAGGTTGATTGGTCTAAATTGTGTGAGGTCTTAACGGATATATCACATGAAAATATTATTCATCTTTCTCTGCAGTTCCAATATGTGATGATCTTTCATATATTCATATATTCATTTGCATTCTTCACCATCTACGGGTATAGTACGAACTCACAACGTGACCAGGTCCCAGTTATATCACAATTGCACTTCTAAACAATTGTTCTTAAGTACGCATCTGGAATGCAGATATAATTAAAAAAAAGAACCCTCAATCAGTATATACGATATTAACAATGGAAAAAATGAACGTGACTAGTTTGATTGGACGTCTAAACGGGGTAAAATTATAAAGGATTATAAAGGTTGGAATTTTAGAATGTGGTCGTTGTCCGTATGAACGGGGTGGCCGCTTTAAACGGTTTTCTCATAAGATGATGTATGGGCGTAATAACGAGGTGACCATAAGGCGAGGTTCCACTGTAATTGTATTCTACTGGTTAATTCAGGTTTGGTGACAGTTATCGCACAGGAATTCACGAAGCCTGACTCTAGCTTGGTGTTCTTTGCCTCCGTCTAGGTGGCTCGCCCTACCCGCGGATGGATGCCAGAAAAATGGCAGATATCCTTAATCGTGGCTACAGGATGCCTAAACCAAGCCATGTGGATGAGACTCTGTAAGTAGTTTGGGGATCATGTAGCCGTGGTATAACCAAATTGAAAAGCTTTTATCAAAGCTTTGATAGCTAATGAGTCCAGTTCTTCCCTGGTAATTCATTTTGACTTTTTATATAAAATTATATATGCACGAATCTCTTTAAATCAGTATCATTTTGCAGTTACAAGATTATGCAAGACTGCTGGCGAGAAGATCCTGATGATCGCCCAACGTTTGAGAATCTTAGAGATGAATTGAAGGAAATGGAGAACCAGCACCAGGTAACCTGTGAACATCCGCTCTCTCCTAAAATTCCCGATTCCTTTTTTCAGTGGCATTTCTCTTGTCGACGACATGAGTGATTTTTCAAGTTAATCGAAAAATATATGCTTATCATGAATAATTATTATTTCACATAAGTTATAACTGTTTGAAAAATAAGGAAATGCAGTCATCCTTTTGTGTGTTTTCAAACTTAAATCCACACACAGTACAAAGGCATTTCTGGATCAAAGTTTGCAGTCGTTCGTCTTTTGTAAAATTATTTTCGAAAAAGTGATATTTTTAGCAAGTTTGGACTATAATTTAAGAAGTACTAAACCACTCTGAAGTGACCCATTAAGTGACTTGAATCTTATTTTTTACAGAGGTTCATCAACTTAAAAGATTATGACAGGAAACTCTACGAGAATGTGGAAGATTTGATGTTCTAGATCATAGAGAAATGCATCGTGTTATCGTTTGCATATCTTGACAGCAAAAGAGTGCAATGCAAGATTGATGTTTTAGATAGTACTAGTTTAATGTAGCTAGTACGTAGTTATGCAGAAGATGCCAAATAGTTAAACGTATTTTTCTAAACTTTGTTAGAATAAGAAACAATAAACAAAATTAGAACGAACATTCTTTCCTCTTCTATACCATCAAAGGGGAGGTGCAGTTTGATATTTGAGTGTTTTAGCTGTATGCTTGCTTCAAGAAGCACGCGAATTAGATTTGTATCCTTTTTTGAACCGGCCGTATATCGATAGACTTTTTGTGGGAACAACAAAATCAGCAACCATGCAGAAATGCCTTCTCAGCGTTATATACATAGAAAAGGATGAATTTCTCGGTCAAAGCTTACATATCAGTACATGTATTACCATTAAAATGACTGGAGTTCCGCTTAAATAATGGCAAATACTCTTATTATATGTATACGTATATGTATGTTCTAGAATCGCAATTTTCACGTGGTCGTAAAAGCACTGCAATTCGCTCAAGCATCGGTGTTCTAACCATTCTCAGAAAAAAAAAAGAAAATTATTTCTTTGGTAGTTGTTCGTGTCAGTTTAGGTCATGGTACATTAGGATTTTGTCGAAACTGCTTATTTAGAATGCAGTCCATTAAGTTTATAAGATTTCTCAGTTTTTATAAACGTTTGTAAAGCCTATTTAGGCCCATGTCTTTTTTAGCTTAATATATCGAAGCAGCTATCCCAAAGCTATCTTGGCAAAGCTTAGGCTTTTATTTAACTCCTTAGTTTACAATCCAGAGGTTTAGTATACAGCAAGGATGTACATGTAAGACGAAATTTTGAATAAACCTAATGGTTTGAACCCAAGAGTATCAGAAGATCATTTCTGTGTGATTTGTCAAGAGAACGTCAATTATGAACCGTAGGTGATAATCACTAAGTAAGAAGCCCCAAAATACCGTGACTTTAAGGCCACAACTCTAAAATATGATGTTTATATTGATCAATCTGTAAAATAAGGATAGCCAGTTTGCGATCTAGAGCGTTCTTTAAAAATTAGGCTTTTTGCAGACCAAGATGTTGTTTCCCATTAGGAACCTACAACAGACCATTTTCTAGTTTCCAGCCTGCAGCGCTCCAAGTATTTTTTCATTTCGCTAAATTCAGATTTGACGAGGAAATTTTCATACAAATATGATGGGCCATGTCATTTACTCGAATTGGACTTTCCGCTGGGTAAAGCTCGGGGAAAGTCTGATTTGCTGAAAAGCAAACCGAAATCCAAGCTAAGGGCGAGGAAAACAGCTTTGAATTGAAACACCTTGTCGCGTGCAGGCAAAACAAATATTTCAAAAAAATCATTCTAATTTATCACCGCCAGATCTGAGCGATCATTTATGCTATGTGTTGCATATCCAGAGAGAGGACAGAGGAAGTGAAACGGGGCGTGGTTGCGACAAATGCTGTAGTTGCTTTTTTTCGTATATTTAATCGACGTCATGTTACACTTACCGTAAGTTTTCCATTTTGTACATGGAAGGCGTGGGATAATTAAGAAATGGTAAGCGTGCAGAGTGTAACTATCGAGTTATGGATGCACGCGGGAGGTTGCTAAGTACGAAAGAAGCTTCTTGAGTGCTTAGCAAACCTCCCGAGTGGGCTTCGTACCGTAGTATCAAATCGTACTTTACGAAAACACGTATTGGACACAATAAAAACAAATTGAAGAATCAGGATATTTTAGCACAAGAGTTCCGCTTAGATATTTACTATTCAAGTTGCTTCGTTTAGTATCCTCCTAATCCAGTCGCAAGTTGTGAGTTTAAACCATTTTGGTTCAAGAATCGAGCACAGCTGTCTACACATTTATGGAGAACTTGTTTGCAAAGAATTTTCCAGGTCTTTTAATTTCACAACTTATGGCGATTACATTGTACATGCTGGTTGTGGCGATCCAAGCCAATTGTGTAGCCGAACATCTTTGCCGTGTTGCGATCTTAAACCCTTTTCAAGAGTCTTATCTCCTTTGGAGAGCGAATAGATAAACTCCTTCGCGAAAACAACAGTCCTAGGACAAGGCGCAAATTGCATTGCACTTAATTTGCATAAACTTTCAAGTTGTGTTTTTTTGCAGATAACTTCCGAGAATTTGCGACCCTTAACACAGTTTATGAAGAAATATTCAAGCTACATATTTTTATTGAATCAAGGTAGGAGTATTTTTAAGAAAGAACTCGTTTATTAGGGAAGATGCGGCATTCTGTTTTGCTATTTATTTTGGTTTCACTCTCGTCTAGTTCATGTCACGCAACATGATTTTCTTAGCAGTCAGGCACGGATTTCTAACAGAATTGGTGATTATTAAGACTGCTGAATATATTTGAACCACCAGTGAAATAACTGGCTAAACTATCGTCAATGCAGATTTTCCTTAGGATTTGGCAAGAACATTGGTTCGTCAATAATCCCGCACAATCCCCCGCACAATCGAAGATTTAATTTTCCCGCACAATTTGCCTCCAGAATCACACGTCATTTTTTTTTTCCAAGCACCCTACTAGAAAGCCAACTAACTTGGAAGTAAGATACTCAATTCAAGTTACCGAAAGTCTTATCTTTACAACTTTGGAGATCGACGTATTTTGGGCAGTGCAAGTAACAAATCGCATGTTTTTAATGAGCCACGAGTCCAAAAACGTTTTCGTATTTAGCTCGTTTTATTGCAATATGATTTGGTTTGCTTCAATGTTCTAAATAATAACAGCGGTAGCCACATGCAGTCATTGACTGCCTATTTTTTGTCAGTGTTTTGGTAGTTTAAAATCATACCGCGATCGGCTCAGTTGTTATCTCACGAGGACGTTTCGAGCCTGAACTTTGCTTGCCTGGCTGGCTTTCAAACAATGTGATTCGTGGACCGACCCTTTCCGAAAACGATCGACATTTTTGTATGTCAGATGAACGTAGAAGGCGCGATTCTTGCAAGAAAGGTCTTCGCAAAACACCGCATTCTGTCACGAAGAGCGAGCATTGTCGCGTTTCTCGTCCCCAGTTTCCAAGGTCTACGCATGGAACGCCTGGGACCACGATCCCCCTTTTGGCGACCAAAACGCTTGCATTTTATGACTCGCGCTTTCTTACGGAAGCCCGAGTAATGGCCATAATTCGTTAGCGCTGCTTTACGGTTGGACGTTTGATGCAGGCGCCAGTAAAGCATATATTTTCTGAAAGCTTTAGAATTGCAGATTACGAAAGATTGTAATCCATCATATATTTTTGCTCGCGCGCCATTGGTCTAAACTCGTCATGTGACTGAATATGTCAAGCTAAGACTCGAGAATATTAGAGTGATATTCCCCAAGTAATGCTTAGATAATATCAAACGTCTTCCTCGTCCAGCGCAAGCAACCTCTTCTGCACGAAGCAGGAACCTTTGTCGCTAGCAAGCCAATGCATCAGCCCAATTCTTATCGAATGTTTTTGAAACATTTTTCCGTCGTGGAGCTTTCTTCGCACTTGAAAATCGACACGAACTTCTGCCTTTCTTGGCCGACATATTTCAGCTTAAATTCAACAATCTACAAACGGAGAACATTCAGAACAGCTCGTCGTTTAACAAACACAAACGTTTTACAATCGTACAACGCGGCAATGTGCCACGTAACTTTTTAATGCAAGTTTACTTCTCGTGACAACTGGTTGTCATTATTTACCAGTTAAAGGAGAAGAAAGAAATGCTGCGAGGGTTACGCGAATTCTTGAAGTGCAGAGGAGTTGTGGTCAATTTAAAAAAACTGGATACGGGAGAGAGGGGAGCGAGAGAAGGCTTAATCTTGGGTAATTATTAGGACTAACTGCCATTAATATTTTTGGTATTTTTTCGGATTTGAATGATTTATCGGGCCTTTTAATTTACTTAATATTTATTTACTTATTCATTTATTTTTTTATTTATTTATTTATTTATTTATTTATGTATTTATTTATTTATTTATTTATTTTAAGCAGGTCAACTGGTTAATCCTCTTTAAGTAAAGCAAAGTGTCCTACGATAAAAGAGATCTTCTTTTAAATAGGAATAACTGTATACTGCAGTACTAGGACTGGTCCTTAGAGATTAAAGAACAAATCATAATTTCAGCCAGTATTAACATTAGCATTTAAGGTTACTTCCCACCTTCGCGGGTGCCCTTTGGGAAAAAAAATCGTATGCGCACCAGTTTCAATAAAACCCCAACAAACTAGATATCATAAGAAAGCTTAATAAATGTACTTTACGAAAAAATTACAATTTCATCAATGCTTTCTTTTAGGAAGTTTCAGGAGGTGGTAAGGCGTGAAACGACCGAGGCTCCTTCCATTGAGTTTATCGGCTATCGGATTCCGCAGTACGAGCGAAATGGCTGCACAGTCTTATTCACAAGGAATCAATCAACGACAGTGTGTCGGGCTTTTTCGATATTCTGATTGGTTGTCTAGATATCCACATCTAAAGTTGGAGCAGCTAAAAATATGCGAGGCGTGTTGCGTAACTGGACGCCACGGAAAAAATGTGTTAAGTATCAAAATTTCCCGACACTCTTTGGTTTGTCATTATCTCTGGAATGTTCTGGCGAAATCTCACGAAAATCCGTCATATCTGCATACCCTATAAATTCGCTCAAAGTGGATGTATTCCGCCGAAAATCAAATGCGAGATTTTAGCTTGTAAAGGTTCGTAAACAACTCGCACCACACCCGGAGATTATCACGCCTAATAAAACCGCAAACCGATGGAACAGCAGGACCTCCTAGTGTCTATGACAATAGATCAAGATTTCCCGGGAAAAGCATCGCATTGCAACATGTTTTTTTTTTTTTTTTTTTTTTTTTTTTTTTTTTCATCTCGCTCAGTGGAGTTCAATTTAGGACGGCGACGTAATATTATAGGCAAAGACGCCAAAGGCAAAGGCAAAGGCAAAACCCGCGCCAAAAATGTTTAAGGCGGAAAATGTGCCCCTGAAAACAAGGCGTTAAGGGCCCATTAACCGATCTTTTCGAGCCGTTGCTAAGGAAAATTCAGTCTCCTCTAACCTCCTCATTTTCAGTTAGTTCAGAGTTATTTCATGTGTTTCAACTTTTTCATGACCAGTAACACTAGTGATGACGTCATCAGGCCACGTCCATGGTCATGTGACTAATACAGAAAAAATGCAAAGGCTCCCAGGCAAATTACTTTCTCGGGATTTTTTTCATTGATTCAATATTTTAATTTAAATCCTCATTACGCTATGCATCGATTTTGTTTCATTTCTAAAAGGTCAGATTTTGAGAGCATTTCAAAATATTGAAAAATTCGTAATTTTCTGAAAAAAGCATGATTTCGAAAAAGGAATGCATAGCTATGTTGCCAACGTTGGCTTTAATCGAAATTCGTCGAAAAAGGCCAGATTTAATGAAAAACCGCGTTTCCTTTAGCATTTAAAGAAACCAGAAGTGCGCCCGATATCTATTGGAAGTTACCCTATCAGCGCGTGCGCAATTTACACTACCAGCGCACTTCGGTAAGATCAAACAAAGCCACGCGGAGTTAGTTTTTCTCTTTCTATTGCTCTTGTTTTTCTGTCTTTCTCTTATTTTGTCTTTGCTTGTACTTTTTTTACTTTGCATTTTGCGAAACACAAAGAAAAACATCTAAAATGTATGCGAATTTGCAAGCTTTTGAGTTGTTTTTATTTTCCGTCTCAGGCTGACGTAAGTGACCGGAAGTGAAATTTCACCTCCTTAGCAACGCGCGCGAGCGCGCGCATGAATCGGTTAATGGGCCCTTAAGCAATCGACGGACAGCTTAAGGAATACTCTTATTGCTGAAATGAGTTCTCTTGGCTAGGTTTCATTTTCTTCATCGCTTCCGCCAGATTCCGACGAAGAATCTTGTTCGCAGCCTGCACTGACGTTGACTTTGATTTTTAAGCTACTTGTTCCAAGGATATTTAAACGCTCCGGATCTTCAGCAGATGCCGAGATTGTCGAAGGCGTTTGGCCAAACCAAGAGCCTTTGTCGCTTTCGGCAAGGTTTTTTTTTTCTTTCCTTGACAATATGGAGCTTTTTCTTTCTTCTTTGGGCTGGTTTTCTTCGTTTCCCTTACCCAAGGACTTTTTTCTGCTTTTGATTTTTCCATAGGAGTTAGCTTAAAGAGCTTTCACGTGGGAATTTTTGTCAAGTGCGTGATGTAAATAAAAATATGCAAATGACATGAAATACGAGCGATGAGCGTTTGCCGCGAAAATTTCCCCAGGGTTCTCGCCCGTTGACAAGATTATGACACCTTCCTAGTTTATTACCTTTATTTGAAAATACGTTTTTTCTAAATGACTCGGCCGCTTTTTGAGATTTTTAATGTTTTTCCTTTGGAAACACTAGATAAAATGACTAACTTAAATTTTGTCAAATAAAAGAAAAAGCGATTTTTTTTTGGCCTCTGAAGGTGGGAAGTAATCTTAAGACAAATATTGGGCACGCATCCCTGAGTAGGACACTCAAGATTGATGTAAATACTGAGGGTTGAGTATGTGGTGGGATGCTTAGAGTGAAAAGCAACTGGTTTAAAGGAGGGAGAGGGGCCAGTTAGGTAAAATTGCACTTCCACCGTGCGTTCTGTTGTTCTATGCGTTTTCTTTCGAGCAAACCTTCTAGGCATCCTTTGCGCACTGGTAATATGGGATTTTCGGTGGGTGAGGGACAAATACCCTGGCAGCCAACAACCTTCAGTCAACTCTTCACAAAATCAAAACCTAATCATGTAGCATTAAATGCAACTAACTTCGTTACTGAAGGGCAATACTGATGGCCCACATTAGCTTTACTACGATACGTATTGTACTGCATTGTGTAATGCATTATGCTGGGTATTGTTGACTCAAATTTGACATTGGTCAAATTTTTCATGCAACGTTTGTGGATGTTGCATGAAGTTGTAGTCGTTTGGCCAGGTTCGTGCAGCAATGTTACACCCGGGCACCACCCCATTGAGACCCTCTTACAATAATTTCGTTCCTTTAGTGACTTCAAGTGATCACCAACGGGTAGGAGAGAGCGCTCTACGAACCTCGAAGGCCCCTTAATGATTTTCTCAGAAGTTTGTTGTACCAGAAGCATATCACCTAATCCAGGTGATATGCTTCTGGTTGTACACAATGATTCTTTTAGTTCCCTGTGCGAGATTTTAGAGAAGGTACGTTTTCAATTGGGGGGGGGGGGGGGGTGGGGGGTGGGGGGCGGTGGGCCGGGGCTTCGGAGAGGAGGGTCATTAGTAAACTTTTTTACAATTTGGGAAGGGTTAAACCTGTTTATTCGCAACCGGGGGTGGGTCGCAGTTTTTTTTGGCGAGGAAAAAATTACTCCATGTCGCTTAGTTGACTCTTATTTTTTAAGAAACACACGAAGTGTATAGAAATCTAAAAATTGTATATACAAGCAAAGCTACCAGTCGAGACAGGAGCCATAATCGGGGACGGAGACCGTAAGTCTTGGGATCCGCGCGCACCTATGATATGGGACAATTTTTCTATTTTTAGAACAAATTGCGCCATCCTGACGTCATATATCCGCGCGGATCCACGTACATGTCGGGGGCTCTCGCGTGGATGTTGTCACGTTGCGTGATCAAATGGTGATAGTTGAGAGACCTTGAGATATTACCTTGCGTATTTTTCACAGCGATGGCAAGGAATAAGGCAGGGAATACGAACCAGGGCGCTTATATGTAGTTTTATGCTCTGAGCTAACGAAAAAGGTGGGTTTTTCAGGGTCGAAAACAAGGCTTCAATCTCGCGCTGGGAATGAATAATAAGATCTGCTCGCGCTAGTTGTAAGCTTACGCGTATGTTTTTGCGTTTGTTCTGACTTAAGAATATAGCAAGAAAACTCTCTACTCTGGTATCGAGTTAATTTGTGAGTTTCTCAGACAATGGTTAATCATAACCAAAACCTGCTTTGATGGTTTCTTATTGTTTCTGCTTGTTTGGTGAGTTTGCAAAAGTTTTTGAAAGGAAAGTCTGACGCGTACAATTAGCTCATTTGCATAGTGCAGCTCGTGCACTTTCAAGTCCGAGTAGGTGTTTTCAATTGTCAACAAATCTTGACAAAGATTTCTTTCGTTATCTTTTGTGCTGAGATGCTGCAACAAATTTCACGAAAGGAAAAAAGGCTACTAACATCATATATGTTTCTTCAACATAAGCATAGTGAAGTTTTACACTGCGAAAATGAAAATAGACAAGGAGTTTTGACAAGTCGATCAACAAAATCGAAACCGTTATTCGAAGTTGATTAAAGAAAGCGTCATCGTAACTTTGCTGATTATTTCTGCTTTATTCACATATTTTCAGCTTAGCTTTTAATATGTTCTCAAACATTTATCAATCTTAAACATATTTAAAAACTATAGAGTTATTGTTTGAGTTCGATGTACGCTTTCACACGAAAGTGCGGCGGAAGTACAATTTGTCATGTTTACTGACTGTACAAATCACGCATCGGCGGGCGCTCTCATTCATCGACAACAGAGAATTTACTGGATTTTTACACGAATAAAACTGATCAGTATCTACGGACGTAAAGTTATTGGGCCTTGATGAAACATCAAGCGTTCCTTACAATTCAGGCGA
The DNA here is from genome assembly GCF_042242905.1 of Orbicella faveolata. Lineage (NCBI taxonomy): Eukaryota > Metazoa > Cnidaria > Anthozoa > Scleractinia > Merulinidae > Orbicella > Orbicella faveolata. Next base: position 23,718,581 of record NW_028301553.1, read on the forward strand.
AACTCAAACTGACCAAACTAACAATTATTTTGTTTTACTTTTCAGTCGCGATAGACTGGCAAATTCCTCGCAAGCGTGTGGCAAGAGGAGCTTGGAAACTATGAAGTCCTGAAGCTCTGCTATATCTAAATATATCCAGCTAGTTTTTTGCTGTGTAATGGAAAAGCTGTTAATCTTCAACATATGTGAAAATTAAAGTGGAGTAATGTACAGTTCATGTAAAAGAAGCATCCGTCGGAACACAACTTGGTCAGCGCGATATATATAAGCTTAAAGCGGAACATACCTAAATTCGACACAGTCTTGCTTCACTCGGACTGGAGCGGCTTACGACGAAAATACTTAAGAAAAATTCCAACAGACGTAAACGCGTTGAGTTGTGGGCCAAAAACGTGAAAATTTCGAGAATTTCGGGCGTCATTTCCCCCGCGCGACATCCGCAAAAATCCTCGCAGCATGTACGCGCGTGTGCTGCAGGCGATGGCGCAATTTGTTCTAAAAATAGAATTATTGTCCCATATCATGGGGACAACCCCAATACTAGAAATGGCGCGCGCTTACGGTCTCCGTCCCCGATTATGGCTCCTGTTCGAGATTAATCTAAATCGTTTACAGGTGTCCAAATATTACATCAAAAAACTGTCTTGTCCCAACTAACGTAATTGTCTCTCTCGACCTGTGCCCGCTTTCGTCCATATTTTGACGGCGGTAATGTTTCCGCGCGGGGTTCTGGTACAAAATCAGTGTCCGGTGACGATTCGTTACTTAAACTACTCGGGCTTGACCCGACAACTCGATCTACTACATCACTTTGCGAGTCAGTTTCAACCTCGGAAAGTGATGAGGTCACTTGTTGCTGTACATTTCGTAGCGGGGGCTGCCGAGGTTGTTGACACGCCATTGAACCGTACAGCAAGCTGCCAATGTGTGCTTTGATCATTGCGACCTTTTCAGCTTTCTTCCCTTTGAAGATGATCTTGTGATGGGAAAAGTACAAGGATAGCTCGTCCACCCTCAAGGACGACAGCTTATCGGAGTTGTACAGTCCAACCCAGTCAATGTCATTGTACTCCCGTTTCAGCCGTTACATTCGCTCCCTTTCAGTCTCCTCTTTCTTCTTCTCTTTGCGCATTTTTATCTGGGCAAGAATGGCGAGTGGGCAAACAGCCACAATAGCCACAAGTTGCTCCATCTGACCTCATGAAATCCTCGCATTCACCACAAGCACATTTCCTCTTTCTATTCCTCGCACATCCTTGCCCATTTTCAAGTTTTCACCATGCAATCACGCGCCACGCAATTAACTGCTTTTTGTGAGGACGCGGTTAATGAGTAACACTTCCGGTTAGTTATTTTCACTTACGTTTATTTTTGTCTTGGAGGAGGTCGGGGGAGGGTCTGATGTTTTTGTGTAGGTATTTGTGAAGGGTCATGCATTAATCCCTTTTGGGAAGTGGGAGGGCCACGACTTTTTTCGCAAAAAATTTCTAAAATACCCCGACCCACCCCGCCCCCCCAATTAAAAACCTACATTCCCATAGCAGTTCGATAACTCCCACCCCACTTCCCAGACTAAAAAACTATTATTGAACTCCGGATTGAACTGATATCCTGTTCCCGTTTATCCTCTTTAGCTGTGACTAAAATAAAATGTTCCTTTTACATCTTCGTGCCATATTAGTTTTCTTGTGCGGAAAGCCAGACCGAGTAATCTAGGCAATTATAAACCTAAATCAGCGGCCTCTAATACGGTAACCACAAAGTGCGAACTGACTTGGCCGTCTAAATTACCTGCGAAATGGTCCGAAATGTCCGCGGGAAAGCCCGGGGTATCCAATCGATGGAATCGATAATCGATACCAATCGATATCAATTAATCGATTGATATTGATAATCGATGACCAATCGATGGCGAAGATTCGTGTGGTTATCGATTGGTATCGATTATCAATACCAATCGATAGATAAATTGGTATCGATTGGTATCGATTGGCTGCAGATTAACAGAACAGGAAAAGACCAATAAAAAACACAACTTTGTACGCAGTAATTATAAACACATTTCATTTTAACGTTAACAGAAGAACAATACTCTCTTCGTTCTCTTTAACGTTAACGCCCCGTCCACAGAAATCGTTTTTTTTTTTTTTGGACAAATTAAAAGCTTGTTCCATGGGCCAATCTATAGACTTCAAAAAACGGAAAGTGGTCGCATCGTGCCTTCACAGAAAAACTTCTGGTAACAGAAGTTGTACTTTTGCAGACAATGAAATTGCCAACAACAGCAGCATGAGTTGTTGCAAAATAGTGAATAAAGCAGCAATACCTAGCCTTATAATAACGAACCTAATAGTGCTTTAAACAAAGATCACATACATACAAACTAAAAAATCTATGAAGGCGCCAATTGTGTTTAAAAGAAATAGAATATGCAGCAAAAGATAAAAAGACGTTCCTTTTTTTCATCATAGTAGTAAGCGATGGGCCATTTTAGTTTCGGTGTTTTCCTGCTCGATTTTGGGGTATGTTCTGAACCGCCATAACAATCCTGGTTGACATCAGTTGCTGTGGATCTTGCCTCTTTGACTTTCCACACCAAATCTGCCTTTTTCTCGTTTTTGCGATAAGTCACGTTCATTTCATCGAGTACCTCGCGCAGTAGTGTCACCGTCATGTCATCGGCGCTGCCTTCCTTTCGTAGCTCTCGTTCTTTCTTTTTGAGTATTTCTTCTCTCGCCTCCCTCTCTTTGTCCATTTCTTTTAGTACCGGCACCTGCTTGACAATCTGAGACAAATCAACATGTATTGGCCATTTTCCGTCATCAACAGCTCCCACTACTTTCAATATCGACCTGACACTGCACCATTTGAAATTGTCAGTAGTTGACAACTCCCATTCGTCTTTCTTTTTTTTTTCTGGAAATCTAACACTCTCACACACATAGTGATTTTCTCATTGGCTTTTGCATCTGTTCGCCACTCGAACACAGGATAATGTGACTGAAGAGACGGAGAGCGGATGATTCTTATAATGTGACCCACGTGCAAACCTTCTGATGGTAACCACATAGCCACTATATCATACAAATACGTTCCAGTTGCTACTCGTTGTGAGCTAATAAACTCAAATGCCTTTGCATAAAAGTCATTCCTCTCAGAATCTATCCAACGAGAAAGTCGTGATGCTGACGGCCTGGAGACCTTCCCTTCCTACAGCGACAGAAATTCCGCCATATGAAAGTAGTATTAGCCTTCATATCGGACATAGTTTGGTCTCTTTGAATAATCAATGCCATGCTCAGCACTCCTTGTTTTGGCCGGATTTCTAAGCCGTGTAGGTAAAGGACGGAGTGCGGTATTTTCATCCTGAAGGGAATGTTTATCTGATGACAATGCCGTAAGTCTATCGAGAAACTGCTCTTTGATCTTTGAGTGCTTTGGGCAAATTAGAGTGTATGCTTCGCTTTCCTCTTCTGTTTTAAACTTTAGTGAAAGACATACTTCATGATACCAGTTGTGGCATGATGGAAAGCTACATTCCATCCATAAAGTTTTACGTGGACGCTTAAAACTAGGCTCTCTATACTTGCACCCGTTTGAGGAGTAGAGGGCACAATGTTTTGGGTTGTCATCCTTGTCGTCTTCATCATCACTTTCCATTTCTGCTTGGTTCTGGTTAGACAGAGAGGCTTCTACTGCCAGGTTGACTAAAGCATGTGTTTGCCATCCTCCTCTATCGCTTCAAGTAATACCCCGTTATCCAATTCCAGCAACTCCTCATCAGTCATCACCTCTGTTTCATCTGGTTCCAGACTATCAAAGATAGCAAATGTGTCGAACCGCGGTACATTAATACACAATATGTCTTCACCTTCTTGCTTGAGCACATTTCTCCTGATTAGGGCATTTACCATACCGAGCAACTCAAGGGTTTTTATTACCTTTTTTTCTGCCATATCCATTCCATCTTTTATTTCCTCGTCAATGCTTTCTGGCCAACATGGGATCGACGATGAATTTTCACATTGTTTTGTACCATTAGATTTCAGCTTCTCTAGCTTATGAATCCTGCCTGCAAGATCTAGCATTTCTTGCATGCACAAGTTCGACTTTCCACGACAGAAGCCCCGCAGTCTTGAAAACAGTTCTTCGCAGCTATTGGACCCAAACGTCCATGGTTCAAATGGTTGGTTAGGACAATAAATGGAAAATATCTTCATTCCCAAAATTATGGAATGTCTTGAAAGTATCGAGTCGTCGAAGGTCTGTGAGGAAATAAAATGATTCTCAAGACTGTAACCTGAGACTTGTAGCCAGGCTTTCCAAAATCTTAAGAACACAACTGAAGCCCACGCAAGTTTAGTCCTCTCTTTGACACTAATATCGCGCTCGGTATAACTACGTAAACTACACTGTCCCATTTTCAAGTATACTTTTGTTGCAACAGTTTCTTCGCCTTTCCATTCTTTCATACAGATTCGTACTTCGCCTTGTAAACTTCTCAGGGCAGCGTCAACATTTTGCTTATCTTTAACAAAGACATCACTTTTCCATAGTCCAGATCGAATCCTGTTCATCTCATACGTCTTCATTAAATGTTCGATTTGGACAACACCCTTTCCAAGAGCAAGAACGCGTCTCACGTTGAGAATCTGATTTCTCCATTTTTTTTATAAGGTGTCTCCAGTCTGGCAACATAAGCGTGGGAATTTGTTTTGCCACATCCATTTCTGTGAAGTCTTCCACCATACGACTGAATTGAAATGATTACATGTAGTTATCTACGTTAATGACATCATTTCGTTCACCATGACTTTTTTTAAATGTTTCAACGTAATATTTTCGAACTTTAGAATCTCCATCAGCTCCCAGCCCGATAACCATGATATCGTTACGCCCACCCCATAATGTAACCTGGTTAATCCGGTGTCTCACGAGTGCATGGTCTTGTCCTTTGTATACAGGTGCAACAGCTAAGACAAATGCAGGAATGTGTTCCTGTAAGGGTGTTAGCATAAATGCGTTGGCTTGCTTTGCTTCTTCGAAATCTTTGTTATTCACTATATCGATATAATCTCCTGAGCTGTTGAAACAACCACTTCATCTTCTGTTGCCAACCCGACAATGCGGTTTCCCCGCACTCTTAAGGTAGGAATAATTGCTGTTGCGTCTACTGCCAGAGAAAACACTCCACGACGACCAATTGTTCGATAGAAATGTACTGCCCGTTCTAATGTGCGCTCTTGTAATGTCATTGGTATAGCATAGTCGGACCTTGCACTGTGATACATTGTCTGAAGACTGGGCCCACTCAACTTCTCTGTAACAATTTTAGCAAGAGCGGGACCTCCATAGTCTAAAATTGTTGCGAAGAGCGATTTTGTCTCATTACTCCAACGCTTAACGTTTTTTGCTTGGTTTTCAACTAAATTTTTCAAAATCGATGCAAGAATAGAACAGTCGTCACTTGGATTATCCAACAGAGACGCTACTTTGATTGCAATGTCAGGAACAAACCGATTTACATCTCTTTTTGTGACAAGCGTTTTTAATTCTTCTCTAACCATATCTTTATTTCTTAACTGATCCTGAAGTTCACAGATTTTGCCAAGATGAACTTCATGAAGGGCGTACTCCTCAACCGTGTGCTGAAGCAAGGATTGGATAGTTGCCATGCTTATTGCCATTCTTGGGGTTGTGTTTGTCAAATCCAAAAGGTTCTTGCAGAAACGCATAGATTTTTCTTCTAAATCAGACATACGCATCCTCAGCTCGCCTACCACATCAGATATCAAATTGGTTGTCGAGACGGAAGATGCAAACAATACTTCTTTCACAGACTTCATCATTTGTATTTCTCGTTCTCCAAACTTAAGGTTATTTTCAATTACTGTCTTTACGGGAATATTAGATTGTTGCGGTTCTTCTAATCTAGCTCGCTTTGCGGACGAAATAGATGCGGTACTTGATGCCACAATAGATCTCCCCAGCCTGGAGCCAAATTCTCTTCCTGTTTGATCTCTTGTTTCAGATACAATCTGATAAATACGAACAATCAGATAATAAACTTTCAATAGAAGTGAGAGCCCTTCATTTTGTTAACACACTTCAAGCACTCATATGTTGTACAATAACCATTTTTCTCAAATACAATGACTTTTTGTCTTCATGTAAAGTGAATTTATGTTTTCAGTATTGTATTATATGCCTACCCCTAGTTTACTTATCTTGTCGATATTTTCTTCTGTCATTAGAGATGATAATAGCAAGGACTGTGAAGAGCTGGAAGAAACACTTGAAACACTGCTGGAAGCTGTACTACTCTTAACACCAGAAATTCCTTTTGATTTCGAAGTAAAGAAATCCGTCATCGATTTAGAATCTGTTGGCAAAATGTTTGCTACAATTATCATATCAGAAATTGACCACACACACTGACCAAACACCTACTTAACTTTTTAAACCCTTCTTTGAAGCGAGAGTTACGCAACCTTTTCCCCAGTCCAAAACCTGACCTTCTCCGAAACCCCTTCTCTCCAGCAAGGGAAAACAACTGCATTTGTACATACCTTGTCAACGCCTTGTTAATATGTAAGAAAGAATGGTTCTAAAGAAAACTTCCTCCTATATATTGTTTCAGTCTCTCTACTGATTCGGCGTAATTAACAAATGTGCCTCCAATCACAACGTCAAATCGATGCTGTGATTGAAATTTTGATTACTATCATGGTATTATATAAGTATAACAAATCCTATCACAGCTTCACGTCCAAAACGCGTCTGTCTCACCACGTCAATATGCCTCGTTGGATATCACTACAATCAAATTCCTTCGTCACAGTCGATTGTCAAGCTATTGGTACAGTGTCCGTCGCTAATACAAGAATTCAGGGCTGTGCTACAATTCTTTGTTTTGGAAATGGCTGAAGGAGAGGGCATGTTAAAGGTGATCCTGGCAATTTGTTCCTCGAATCATTGCATGCATTTATAAATATTAATACTAGTGGGTTTCTGTTTTAAAGTTCACAGTTCTAATTCCCACCCGAGAGGCTGATGTTTTTCGAGAATTCATCGGTGCACAAAATGAAAAAATTGCTTTTGGTAAGTTAGTACCATCGGTCTTATTTGAATCACCAAATTCATATTTTTGCTTATTATAGATTTTCATCTACAGATCCTAAAGCCGAGACTGTAGAGTCTGTGGATGAGCCCGGAGACGAAACACCCTCGGAACCAGCTGAAATTGCGGGGAGAATCCGCACGTGGCTTCAAAAGAACCGAGTGTCAGTTTCTCTTTTCGCCAAACAGATCAATCGACCGCAAGGGACGACTTCCACATTGCTCAATACCTGCAATAATGCCAAAAGGAGTCGGGGGAGAGCCACGGGTTTCAATGGTGAAATTTCTTAACTCCCCCTCACAACAAGCGACGCTTGTCAACTCGAGAAAAGGTATTTTTTATGCTGCAAATACAATGCAATTTTAAAATGTGTTACTGAATCAAGTGCAATTGAATTACTTTATTAATTTTAACAGCAAGGAACAAACCAAGCTCCACTGACAGCCAACCGGCAGAAACCATTGGTGTCAAGCCGGAATCCCGAAAATGCTTTGATAACGTCGAACTAGCAGCTTCGGATACTGTTTTCAAGGTATCAAGTGGTCACCCATCAAAGGCAACTATGCAGAGGCTTTCGAATTCCCTTGGTCTGGAATACGATGTGGTAACACTTACCTTTAGGTCTGACTTCTTTTACGTTGTTGTCATCATCTAAGAGCCACCCTGCCTTTATCTGATGCAACTTTTCTCTTGTGTGCCGTTTAAGAACCCAAATAGCGTTCGAGTTTTTGCCACATTTCAGGAAAACACCACAGGCCTGACATGTCAAACTTGTCTCAAAATTATCATTCAAGGAAATCGCTTTAAAACCTATTGACTTGAGCTCCTCGTTTACCGTTGAGACTTTTGTATGAGGTGCACAAAGTGTAAGGGCCAATTTCCAGTTCCCTCGGTTTCAATAGGCAAGATTCACTCTAGCTCACTGACTTTAATTCGACTAACACTCCAATAAGATGCTCCTGTTTGGTTGTACATAATTCCATCAATCGTCCGCGTCTTTATCCGTCTTATCCGTCGTTACTTCGAGTGAATCGCATACACAACTACAACGTTTGTCGACATTGGCCATTACATGCACACTCGAAAAGATCACGTGACTTAAACGCGGGAACTAAACGGCGGGAAAAATACATGAACAATACAGGGAACCCAGCAACACAAAGTGCCTTAGAAAGAAACGAAACTAGAATGAGGAAGAACACACGCCCAGACATGATGGTCGGTTGGTGCTCTCCAATGGGTCTTCAACTGGAAATGAAATTTTCCCAAGGTGTTTTGTGTTCCATTTCTGAGGGGTGTTGTTAACCGGGTGTTAAGTGCCAAGATCCTGCAGATGGGTGATTGATACTCTTTATCAGGAATCTTTTGCAGGCACCCCTAATTTTGCCTATGATGAGTATAATATGCCTTCCCGTAATGTCTTGGTTTCGCGGGTGGCTTATATCCGTTTTTTTAATACAATATGTTCAGTTTTAGTTGCTTCAAGTGTATGAATTTTTCAAATCAATCATTACCACCGGAAACTCAAACAATGACTTGTATTCAACAGATATCAAACTAGTCCCAAAACCACCGCCGTCTACAGAAAGATGGCAGTTATAAACCAGGCCAGTACATGGTTATTGAGGCCAACCCAGGTTCAAGCGCAACTGCAAAGTGACTGTACAAAGAGACATGTTGCAAGTTTCAGAACCGGTTTTAATGACTGATTAAAGCTCTTAATTGTTTGTACGTGATGTCTTTCAAATCACACACAGCACCGCTTACGCCGCTTACATTATCATTGTCATAAATTCTCTTCTAATTATTTCGTTTAGATTTAAAAATGTTCCGTTTGTTAAATTCCCGGTTGTATGAAGTACAGTTGGAACATCTGCTGGCTGAGCTTTGACAGAGGACTTCATTGGGACTTTACTCAGCTGGACTCAACTTCACTTGACAGCCTCACATCTCAAGTTTTCTTTTTACCTCCCGAGCTTGCCGTTCTGGAAGCCCGGGTCTGGAAGCCGAACCTGAACATTGACAGGGACATTTATGCCACCTCCACGTCACCATCTTCCCTTTGGATCGTCAACTGGAGGTCCTGCCACAGTTCTAGCAAAAGGAGGAAATACAATAATATTATGAGAACAGTACACCGAAATAACAATGTATGTGTTTTGAATGATTTCATATTTGTTTGCCCGGATTGTTTGTTACAGTTTTAATTTAAAAAAATAATAATTCACTAACACAGAAATATCTGCATGTAGTGGCCAAAGAGGATCCACAAGCTCGGACTGTAAGTGGCCGAGCTGTCCACGATGGTTCACAACTTTAAACGCGTTTCCGCGTTCTACCCTCTTCTTGTTTGCAGTGAACACTTCACCGACGTTCACCTCAAAACGGCAGAGATGATAGCCTTTGACGATGCACCTTATATTCAGTAAAGCCTCTACCCGGACGTCTTGCGTGGACATTATGACACGGAAAGGCAATGACGGGCAAGTGAGTAATTCGAGTACACGTGCAGCGGGGTATATTCTTTGCGTTGAGAAGACTGGTTCGAAATTTATTTTACCAATTTCGTCCCCAGGGCTTCCTAAAAATGGTGGTGTCACAGTGATTTGGGTATCCTCGTGTTTTGGGTACCCCCGTACCCAAATCCCTAGTGTTTTGGGTACCCAGAACACTGAAAGCGTTAAATACCACAGACTGGGGCGAGTGAAATCATCCATAATTCTGCTCAAAAGCCATTTATATTCTTACGAAGCTTTGTCTCAATAAACAAAAGCTTTCTTAATCTTCATATAAACACATAACGTCGCTGAAAATAGTCGCAATTTATAACAGACTGTCTGATCCGAGTCCGCATTTATAAGGACATACAAAACCAGATTCACGCGCCAAAGTTCGCTGTATGAACATGCGCTTAGTGCCTATCGATAACCCTTGAAATGCACGTCATTTTAAACAAGAAAGGTGCATTCTAAACCTCGGATAGTTGGGCGATGGAATAAAATCAATATGCGAGCGGGCACACTGAGATACGGCCGTCACGCAATATGCAGGTCTCAAGCTGTAACTGACCTTTGTGTATGTTGCCTGTCTGAAATAAAGTTTGTCTCAGACTTGTTTACTTATCGCTCTTTCCTTGATTATCTCTTCTATTACTTCCCTTCCCAATGTGCCTACTTGTTATTGTTTCTTTAATTCAGGGTAACCAAATCTAAAAGGCAAAGCAAACTTACGAAGACGAAATTAATTCCACTGAGGAAAGGACTAGGGATACGCAAATCCCTAGTGATATTGGTATCCGTTTGTAGGGTGTTTGTTTCTTATCGTTTCTTTACTTCAGGTAGCCAAATCGATCGGAGATTAAAAAGGCAAAGCAAACTTTCAAAGACGAAAGGCGTTGAAGGAGGGATGGACAAGAAATGCGAAAAATTAAGGCATACCCAAATCCCTAGTGATATGGGTATCCCCTTCTGGAGTGTTTCTTTGCCCTCGTTTCTTTAATTCAGGGTAGCCAAATCGACCGAAGATAAAAAAGCAAAGCAAATTACAAAGACGAAAGCCATTCCAATGAGGAAAGGACTAGAAATGCTGAAATGTAAGGGATACCCAAATCCCTAGTGATATGGGTATCCCCTTCTGGAGTATTTCTTTGTCCTCGTTTCTTTAATTCAGGGTAGCCAAATCGACCGAAGATGAAAAAGCAACGCAAACGTACATAGACGAAAGTCATTCCAATGAGGAATGGACTAGAAATGCTGAAATGTAAGGGATACCCAAATCCCTAGTGATATGGGTATCCCCTTTCAGAGTGTTTGTTTGTTATCGTTTCTTTAATTCTGGGTAGCCAAATCGACCAAAGATGAAAAAGCAACGCAAACTTACAAAGAGGAAAGTCATTCCAATGAAGAAAGGACTATAAATGCTAAAACGTAAGGGATACCCAAATACCTAGTGATATGGGTATCCCCTTCCAATATGTTTATTTGTTATCGCTTCTTTAATTCAGGGTAGCCAAATCGACCGAAGATATAAAAGCAACCCAAACTTGCAAAGACGAAAGTCATTCCAATGTGGAAAGGACTAGAAATGCTAAAACGCAAGGGATACCCAAATCCCTAGTGATATGGGTATCCCCTTCCAATATGTTTATTTGTTATCGTTTCTTTAATTCAGGGAAGCCAAATCGACCGAAGATGAAAAGAGCAACGCAAAGTTGCAAAGAAGAAAGTCATTCCAATGAGGAAAGGACTAGAAATGCTAAAACGTAAGGGATACCCAAATCCCTAGTGATATGGGTATCCCCTTCTCGAGTGTTTGTTTGCTCCCTTGTTTTTTTTTAATTCAGGGTAGGAAAATCCACCGAAGATTAAAAGGAAAAGAAAACTTACAAAAACGAAAGTCATTCCAACGAGGAAAGGACTAGATCGAAATGCTAAACTGTAAGCGATACCCAAATCCCTAGTGATATGTGTATTCCCTTCCAGAGTGTTTGTTTGTTATCGTTTCTTTAATCCATGGTAAAGCCAAATGAACCGAACATTAAAAGGCAAAGTAACTTACAAAGACAAAGGTCATTCGAGTAAGGAAAGGACTAGAAATGCTAAAATGTAGGGGATACCCAAATCCCTAGTGATATGGGTATCCCCTTACAATATGTTTGTTTGTTATCGTTTTTTGATTTCAGGGTAGCCAAATCGACCGAAGATAAAAAGGCAAGGAAAATTTGAAAAAGACTTCACCATTCAACGAGGAAATGATTGGAAATGTTAAAATGTAAGGGAGAGCTGAATATTTGGTATATGTAAATCTTTAGTGATACTGGTATCCCCGTCCAATACATGGCTGTGTACGGAGAACATTCTAAACGAGAATACAGCTTTACAAATCAGCAGTTTATTAGATACTCCATCTAATATAATTATCGTGTTTTTGAAACGCGCCCTATGAGAATATAATAGGCGTAAAGGGAAATAACCAGCTGTTAGGTTGGCTATAATAACAGACAAAGAAAATATAATCCAGTGGTCAATGTTGAGACTTGGCTTTATAATCCTAGGGAACTGGGTACGAGAAATGACATGTCGTGTGCCCTTGGCCATACGATCAAGCTCGTCTTTGGACATTTTTAAAAATGATTGAAAACATATCTTTTTAAAATCGCCTATGACTGTTTATAATTTTTGTAAATCTAAGTTACATGAGCCGTTTTATATTTTTGTATTTCTAGCACATTTTATCCTTTTTATAAATCTTTGTTTTAGTTTGTGAGCTTCTTTTTATATGTAAAGCGCTTTTGAACATGTCATAGTATTAGCGCTATTTAAATGTATAATTATTATTATCATTATTATTATTGTTGTGGTTGTGGTTGTTGTTGTTGTTGTTGTTATTATTATCATTATTATTATTATGGTATCCTTAGTCGACCGATCATACCCATATTTTCAGTGACATTTTATGGGTAACGATAGGAAATTTCTAGTTGCACCTCATAATATTGCCTGAATACGGTAATTTTTTCAACCGTTTTTACTGATGATATTATGGAATCTTTGTGTCCTCTGCAGTATAGAGACAGTTGTGTCCTTACTATCAGATTGGAGTCTCGGCAAACCCATAGTCAAAATCGAGTTCACAAGAAGGAGAAAAAAAAAAATCACTTTTTAAACCGACGCAGTATTTCACCGGTTACGTATGTCATACGGTGGGCGATCATTTTCACCGTTGCAGCAACTGTCTTTCTGTCGCATCTCAAGTGCTTCGGGAAGCGACGAGCTAATTGTTCTTCCAAGTTTTAAATTAAAGTTCTAAGTTTTTTCTTCTTCTCTCTTTACAATAATATTCAAAGTTTTTGCAAAATTTTCGCAAAACTAGCTTTTCGTTTTTGGAAAACCCTGCCGGATATCTCTGGCTTTTGACATATTCTAAAATATTTCTTTATTTTGCAGAATTCATCCGTCCAACATTTTCTGTATTTCCCGCGAAAATCCACTCAAATCCCGACTCGCATCGATGATTGAGACATGTGGAAAAAGCTCAAGGGAATAGAGGCCTCATAGAGGGAGTGGGGGAGAAGGGAGGTCGGGGTAGAGGCTAAGTAATTCATATCCCGTTAATGTTTGGACTAAATGTTTTGTATCCCGTAAATTTTCCTTCCGTCAAAAATCAACAATTTTAATACAAAGATCTCCGGGGACGCTCTCGGTCTACTTTAAGGCATAAATTTCTTTTTGTTACTTTTATTTCGACAGGAGTCCATCTCAGTCCTTTCCGAGTTGAATGATGAGTGGTATATTCGGTCGATTTGGCTACCCTTAATTCGAACTAAAGAAACGATAACACCTAGTCATGTTGGACGCGGATATCCATATCACTAGAGATTTGGGTATCCCCTGCATTTAGGCATTTATAGTTCTTTCCTCCCTCGAATGAATTTCGTCTTTGTAAGATTTGTTTTCCTCTTCGTCTTCGGTTCATTTGGCTACCCTGAATTAAAGAAACAATAACAAATAAGCACTCTGGGAGGGGATACCCATATCACTAGGGATTTGGGTATCCCTTACATTTCAGCATCTCTAGTCCTTTCCTCATCGCAATGACTTTCGTCTTTGCAAGTTTGCTTTGTTTTTGTTTTTGTTGTTGTTGTTTTTTTTTATCTTCGGTCGATTTGGCTACCCTGAATTAAAGAAACAATAACAAATAAACACTCTGGAAGGGGATACCCATATCACTAGGGATTTGGGTATCCCTTACATTTCAGCATTTCTAGTCCTTTCCTCATTGGAATGGCTTTCGTCTTTGTAAGTTGCTTTGCTCTTTTATCTTCGGTCGATTTGGCTACCCTCAATTAAAGAAACAGGGACAAAGAAACACTCTAGAGGGTGATACCCATATCACTAGGGATTTGGGTCTCCCTTAATTTTTCGCATTTCTTTTTTTCTTTTCCCCCCTCCAACGCCTTTTGTCTTTGAAAGTTTGCTTTGCCTTTTAAATCTTCGGTGGATTTGGCTACCTAAATTAAAGCAACGATAACAAACAACCACTCTAGGAAGGGATAGCCATATCACTAGGGATTTGGGTACCCCTTACAATTTAGCATTTCTAGTCTTTTTCTCCCTTGAATGAATTTCGTCTTTGTAAGTTTTCTTTTCCTTTTAATCTTCGGTTCATTTGGTTACCCTGAATTAAAGAAACGAGGACAAACAAACACTCCAGAAGGGGATACCCATATTACTAGGGATTTGGGTATCCCTTACAATTTAGCATTTCTAGTCCGTGTCTCTCTTGATTGACTTTCGACTTTGCAAGTTTGCTTTGCCTTTCTATCTTCGCACACCAACACTTCAGAAGGGGATACCCAAATCACTAGGGATTTGGGTATCCTACTTTTACTTGTTTCCCTCTGTCCAAGGATTTAAGCCTTGTCTACTTTATTTATATTTATTTTGGATTTCTTCCCAAAACAAAAAAAAAAACCTCGTTAAACGGCATAGAGAAATGTTCGCCGGCAAAATCTAATAGCAGGGATGGTCAAGGAAAGAGCGATAAATAAACAAGTCTACGACCAAATTTATTTCAGACAGGCAACATACACAGAGGTCAGTCACAGCTTGAGACCAGTGTGCATATTGCGTGACGTCCGTATCTCAGTGCGTTCGTTCGTATATTGATTAAATTTAATTGCCGAATTATACCAGGCTTAGAATGTGCCTTTCTTGTTTAAAATAACGGCATTTCAAGGGTTATCGATAGGCACCAAGCGCATGTTCATACAAGGAACTTTGGCGCGTGAATTCGGTTCTGTATGTCGTTATACTGCGGACTCGGATCAGACAGTCTGTTCTAACTTGCGACTATTTTCAGCGACGTATTGTCTTTATATCAAGTAAAATAACGCTTTCATTAATTGAGACGAAAGCTTAGTAAGAAAATAACTGGGTTTTGAGCAGACTTGTGGATGATTTAACTTGCCCCAGTTTTAAGCTTTCAGTGTTTTGGGTACCCAAATCACTAGGGATTTGGGTACGGGGGTACCCAAAACTCAGGGATACCCAAATCACTGTGGCAGCGGATGATCGGACAGGTAGCGTGCGTGACGTCTGTTCGAGGTTGCTGAGCCAATCGATAGCAATCGATGAACGGTTTTTGTGTGGTTATCGATTGGTCATCGATTAGCCTAATTTTAACTAATTTTATCGATTGATATCGATTGATCGATTGAATTTCCGATCATCGGTTTCCATCGATTGGATACCCCGGGGGGAAAGGCGGAATCGCTGATGCATTCAAAACAACCAGTAGTTTAAATGGCCTGGCAGCTAAGCAGATAGAGTTTGACTTCCCTATGAGGACGGAGTTATCAGAGGCCATCAGAGATGCCACGGTAATACTTTGTTTACCGACATGGCTGCGTTTAGAATTGATCTAGGAATTGGAAAGGTTCGTTTCATCTACCCAAGTGGCTTCTTTCTTCTGCTGGCTGCCAACTTCCAGTTTGTTGGTAAGCGAAATCTTCTTATATAAGCTTAGCACTCAGCAGAATGACAGTATCTGTAAGTGTTAAAGACCCTCTGTTTATCGCGAGCGAAGTTCGTTATTCCGCGAGACGAAAGTAACTACACGCATGAACGCACAACCGCTTCCGCTTTTAGATGTTTAAACGAGAGGCTTGGAACTCATAACGTTTGAGGTAGAAATGACAGAAGTGTGTATGCACGACTCACCATAGGCGTATGTATGCTGTTCAGTATCTGTGGTTTTGTTTTGGCGTAAGATTAACCATTAACCATTAACCAGTTACCAATGTTCCGTGGATCGTTGTATACTCATGGCGTTGTTTAGATAGATATTGGATTTCATTTGTGTTTGTGATTATTTGATGAATTAGTCTTTTGTCAGCTTCTCTAAGTGAAACTATAACTCTGGAGTCAAACGCAATTGCACATGCTCAAATGCGCGTTTTAATCAAAACTCTCAAAATAGAAAGATAAAGAAAATAAGCTGTCAAATTTGCTCTGCGCTTTGTCTTGTGTGAACATCAGTAAAGATGATTTAGGTTAATATTTTATTTCTAAAGGAGTTAAGCTATGATGAAATTTCTTCCACGACTTCATAGATTCATTTAACATCGTTCATTTTTCACCTGCGTGTGAGTAAAACAATAGCGTCATCGGCTTGTCGATCGAACAAACGTTGACTGTTACGTGACTCTCTAAGGCAAATCTTGTTGTGTTACTATTGTTTTGAGCTTTTGAGAATTTGAGCGCTCTAAAGTATAGATAAAAGTTTCAGTTCTCTAGCATTTGCACTGGATATTTTTTTTTATCTTTCGTCAGTAAATAAGACACAAACTTGATGCTATCACGCGCGGACATTTTAGTTTGTAAATTCAGCTAAACAAACATTGCGCGCCTCTCACTTCACTAATGAATTTTGTGCAGTCGAAAATTATCCGTGAAATGAATCACTCCGAAATCCATTTCAATCCGTGGTTATTTTTCCATTTCAGTTTCTGTAATTAATGTAAATAGGTTTCTTTGTTATTATATTCTTCCTTTTCATCGATATTTTGGATAAGTTTTTAAATAAGACGTTCAGTTCGATCATTTTGTGTGAGCATGTAGCTGTGGTGTGACTGAGATCGGTAATGGCGGATAAGGAGAGAACTGCACGTGTTGGAAGGCCCCGTTTACCGGGTTCCGCGAAGTAAATTCGTCTTCGCCAGTCCGTATTTAATCTTTGGAGAGAGGAAAGACATTCTGGGGAAGTTCACGGATAGCGAATTTGCAGAATGTCTTCTACATCGAAGGTAAGCTTTCTTTACATAAGCTTTCGACCGCGTATTAAAATAAGCGTTCTTGTTGTTTGGGCGATGGAACCTATGCTTATATTGCTCCTAATGAAGTGGTAACTTATGCGAATTTGTGTTTACATTTTGCTTTAGAGCTGACGGAGACCCTTCTCCCGGTGGGGATGAGTTACCTTCGTACGATCTTGGTAAGCATACACAACTTGTGGAAATAAGTCTTCACACCGGCGGCTACCTTTGTCTCCCTCTATCTCGGATCATGAAAAGTGTTGAAATTTGTTTTTGTTATTCTCTTCTTGTAGTTTTCTTAGCAGCCCGTTTTAGTTTTCTTTTATAACTTGATTTATTACATTAGAACATGCTGAAAAAGCCTTGGTGTTTTTGTCTTTTTCAGGCGCTATTGCACCTCTAAGTTCGACCCCTGTTCGCGTGATGCCTCGTCGGCAGCGTCCTCTTGATTCTGCAAGCCTCTCAAACTCGTAAGTCCATCTCTTTTTACATTCAAGGTCATTTCGCTCAAGCATTTTTTGTGTAAATGTTGTCGTGAAAATATGGACTAAAGAAGACTACAGTGGCTAGTCAAATAGTTTGAAGCATTATTTTTATAAGCTTATTGGTTTACTATAAAATATGTATGGGTTATTGACCAAGTGTCAGGTCAGGATGGCTGGATATTGGCCAAGTTCTTTTTTTGAGTGTGAGTGTATGGACCGAGACAGAGTCGAGGTCCATAAACTCGCAAAAAAAATGAATGAGTCCAATATTGAGCCATCTTGACCAAACAAGGGGAAAAAAAAAGGATTTATTATTTTGCTTTCAGGGAAATTTTTCTTGCAGGATGTAGCGGGTAGTCCTGAGTGGCCAAAATAGTTCCATCAATATTCTCATGATAGTACACAATAACAAATTTTGTCTTGTCCCTAGGAATGTTGATGTAACAGGTGTGACCTCTGTTGGTGAATGCACATCCATGCAGAGTGTTCAGTTGCGGAGAGCAAACATCTCCTTTGGCACAGTTGTTGAAAATCCCTTTTCAGTGTTGCAACAAGACGGAGACATTAATGATGGTGATGATAGTGGTGATGCTGCCTCAGTTGGTTCTGACAACTCCACAAGTAGTACTGACAGCTTTGGTGCATTTAGTGGAGATCAGCATTTCACAAACAGGTACTGCTATAATTTGGATACACATAGAGTAAACCATTACTTGCTTGTTGGCAAAAATACTCAAAAAATCAGTGGTACAAGTCACTCTAACTATTTTGGGGTTGCCTAGTGCAGTGCCATTGAAATATGAATGATTCAGATTTGCTTGATGGTACATTGCCAGTTTGGTTTCTAAAAGTTGTTTTGGATGTCCTGTTACCTATTTTCTGTCAAATACATTATACACCAAAATACTTGTATTTCTCTGAGATACCGATAAACTATTGTTGTTGATGATGTTGTTTTGCTGAAAATTGTGACTTGATCAATGTTAATGTCAATTTTTATTTTCTTTGGTAGGATACACTCTGTTATTGACCAGCTGAGATGCAGTGACACTGATTCTGATGACAGTGATGACCTTGACAGTAGTGATGAAGATGATGACTATTTTGATTTAAGGGTTAATGGTGCAATGCAGAGGTGAGTACCATTATTTTTACCTACATGTAGTTTGTACTCTATTCAGTAGCTGTAATGAATGAGGTGCTGCTCAAAGGTACATGTACAGTAGGACAATGAGGATTCAATTGTGGAAAAGTGCAGTTGCTATTCTGCTGAGCTCTCTCTTATACCTAGTGGCAGTATTTTAAATTGAAGGGGTGTGTGCAAAACCATGCTAAGTGGCGATTTGGGTTAAAAAAAAAAAAAAAATTCACGAAAGGACTTGAATTTTTACATGTGGTCTTCAGTGTAATAGAAAAATTCTGCCCTGTATTTTTGTCGCTGGTTTTGCTTCGTTTTTGAGTTATAACGTATGCAAAAATACTTGGCTTTTCCTAGCTATGTCTTTAGGAGTTTACATGTATTTGTTGAATAGCAAACAGGAAGACTGTTTATAGCGTATGAGGTCAAAATCAAATCTCACAGCATATATGGAGCGGAAATCTGGGAACAGATTGTTTACATTGGTTATTGTGACGTGAACACAACACGTGAATCGATCGAGCGTCAAACGAAATACATCGAATGAAAAAGAGATGTGCTGCATTAGAGCTCTGTCAACTAATATCTTAAGCATTGTTTAAAAGTACCGTGCATGCCTGCCTGGTGGTTGAGAGGCATCATAAAGTCTCGATAAACCCGTAAGTCATCAGCACGTTTTAAAGAATCAAAATGTGTTCTGAAACTTCGAAGGCAGCTGATATACCGTAATCGTGTTATCGGCGTTCGAAGTCAGATCGAGCCAGGCAGCAAAGTCCAAGAGCAGTTCTTGCCCAAGAAAAATACCATCTGGTGAGTCGTGGCCCAATTGCCACCTCATGCATTGCGATCACGTTCTGTGAACGTTCCTCGAACTGGTAACTAGACTGTTTAAACATAATAATGGCCAACAAGTAGTGATCGATTGTAACATAGATCTGTGATCCAGGTTGCATTGATTTTATTTCAAATTGGCATGATTTGTAGTGTTTTCAGCTTCTGGGATCAGCGGACATGCAGATGTAAGGAGACCCGTATGTTGCGCAGAAGGGTTAATCTGTTAATCTGTCAGCCCCATTTATAGAGCGTTTTCACGTGAAATCAACATCATTGAGCTTATACATTGCGTGAAATTGCCATTTTGCTGTTTTCTAAGTGAAACTAACATCCTTGCCGTCAAGCGTTAACGTGAAATCAACATTTTAACCTATTTAGACCTGAAATCAACATCATTGAGCTTGTGCGCGGCGTGAAATCGACATTTTGTTGGTTTCTAGGTGAAACCAACATCCTTGCCGTCACGTGTTAGCGTGAAATCAACATTTTAACCTATTTAGAGCTGAAATCAACATCATTGAGCTTATGCGCTGCGTGAAATTGACATTTTGCTGGTTTCTAAGTGAAACCAACATCTTTGCTGTCACGCGTTAACGTGAAATCAACATTTTAACCCATTTAGACCTGAAATCAACATCATTGAGCTTATGCACTGCGTGAGATTGACATTTTGCTAGTTTCTAAGTGAAACCAACATCCTTGCCGTCACGCATTAACGTGAAATCAACATTTTAACCTATTTAGACCTGAAATCAACATCACTGAGCTTATGCGCTGAGTGAAATCGACATTTTGTTGGTTTCTAGGTGAAACCAACATCCTTGCCATCACGAGTGAAAGTGAAATCAACATTTTAACCTATTTAGACCTGAAATCAACATCATTGAGCTTATGCGCTGAGTGAAATCGACATTTTGCTGGTTTCTAGGTGAAACCAACATCCTTGCCGTCACACGTTAATGTGAAGTCAACATTTAATTGACATTTTTGCTGCTTTCTAAGTGAAATCAAAGTCCTTGTGGTCGCGGCGGGCCGATCCTTTGTTATGATAAACCGAGGCGAGACTTTGACTGATAACAAAGGCTTGGCTTGGTTATTATAACAAAGGATCGGCTCTGTTTATCTTAACAAAGGCCCGGCTTCGTTTATTTGAAGGCTTCGACAGGAAAAGGGCGTTAGGTATTTTAATCAAAAGTGAACTTTGTCGCAAACACTCCAAATTTCGCATGCAGTTTTGTTTAGGTATGTTTAGCAATGTCCCGTAGTTATTCCGCTAAGCTTCGCTTCGTTTTCGAGATATTGCGTATGCAAAGAAACCACTCGGTTTTCCTGGCGGCGTCTTCATAAACGAAGCAAAAACCAGCGGGAAAAATACAGGACCACGTTTTTCTATTACATTGAAGACCACGTGCAAAAATTCAAGCCCTTTCACGAAATTTTTTTTTTTTTTCACCCAAATCATCACTTAGCATGGTTTTGCACTCACCCCTTCAATTGTAAAAGAAGTTTTCATTTTTCGGGTAGTTATTAAGAGCAAATCAAAACAGCAACTGAAAATTATGAATTTAGGAATGAGGAAGGGTTTCTACATACAAGTTGCACAATTTGATTTTTTCTCTGTTTGCTTATAGTCATGAATTGGAACTTGACGATGATGACACCAAGTTGGTTTGTGAAGATATGGAGATAAGTGTTGAGGATGATGAGCGTACAATCACCATGGTTGAAGATGTGGTCAGCGTGTCACAGATGTCCTTACCAACTTTACAACCTCTACCTGCTGAGGAGGAAGCTGTTATTATGGATGATGATGTACAAGCTCTCCAAGATTGTGGTATAGCCATTGAGTCAGCACCAAATGATGAGTCATCTACTTCTAGGAAAGTTATTGACAACAGGGAGCTGTTACTTGACTTAGAAAATTCATTGGCCTAACTGACTAACATCGGTAATGAACTAAAAGAATTTACAGTTCTTCATGAAAGAAGTCACTTCATTGTTTCAGCGGAAAAACTACTGGAGCTGGCTGGGTCTAACTGCACAGTGGAGACTGATGGGCATGTGTGCAGTGGCCCATTGACCCATGAGACCAAGACTGGTAGTGGGAATCTGGAGTTGCTCTCAAAATGTACCAGGCAAAAAGTGGATTTCCTCCGAGGTGCTTACCCAAAAAGGAATCAATCTATTTATCTAAATGATTCCTTGTTGCCTGCAGCGATAATCATCTCGGGCAACAACTATGAGAAATTCAGCCTGCTTTGTAAAGCCCTTGGCCTAAATGTGGTGGGATGAAACACATTTATGCGTTTCCAGAAGCATGGTGCTGCGCCAGTGGTGGAGGAGGTATGGATGGAAATGAATGAGATAGTGAAAAAGCTCTTTGAAGAGTATGAGGATGTGTGCTTATGTGGAGATGGTCGAAATGACTCCCCAGGTCACAGTGCCCGCTACTGCGTTTACACCCTCATGGAGCAATTCACCAACATTGTAGTCAACTTTGAAGTCATAGACAAAAGAGAGACTCGAGGCAACTCCACTGGAATGGAAAAAGAGGCACTGAGAAGGTTACTGGAGAGAATGGCAACCATATTTCCATTTGACAAAATAACAACAGATGCCTCCCCAACAATCATCAAACTTGTCAGGAATTTAGAAGGTGTGTAAATCAATGATAAAATTTTGTTTGCCAAAACCCAAGTGGTTGTCTCTAGAGGAGGTCCATTTGCTGGCCTCAATTTTTCATATATAACAGTGAGATCCATAAAACCCTACCTGAGGGGGAAAAAAAAAAATTCTCACAAATACTCAAAAACAATGCGACATGATTTTAGTGTATTCTTATTTGATATGTGACCCTATTTTTTCATTAGGTAACCTTTGCAACAGTTGATGACAAAAATCTTTATTTTGTGCTCTCTCAGATTTACAAATATAAGAGGAAAAAACAAATACCAATAAATCGTTTAATTAATTTCAGGTTTAATATTTTTAGACCTACATGTATGGTGAACTTGACCACTTAGACATAGCAAGAGTTATTCATGGGTTACAGTATGTGGAAAAGTTTGTTCTAATGTTTAGTTTTCTTTTGATGTTAACAGAAAAGTTTCCTCAACTGATGGAGCTATTCCATTTGCTTGATATATGGCACAAGGCCAAGAAGCTGAACAAAGCTCTTCATCAGGTAAGTTCAGCCAGTAGTTTTGAGAATGTTCAATTATTTCAGTTTCCATCCTTCACTTACATAGCAAGCAAAACTGTTCATACAGGACTTTGAACAGCCTCTTTTGCAAATTAAATCTGTATGGAATTGCAGGATCATGAAATGTACTATGTATCAATTAATAATTTCACATTTTTGCTGCATTAGGCTGCTAAGATTAAAGGCTGTGGTGAGCTGCAGGAGTGGATTGACTGTATCGTGAATCATTTTTGGTTTTGCAGTCAAGATTGTAGTGGAAGTGTTGAAGGGCTGATGGTGCTACACTATTTTTTTTCCTTTAGGAGTAATTCTATCTAAAGTACTTTCTCTTCCATGGAGTGTCTTGAGAGGGAGAAGAGAATTGAGATTGTGTTGTACCTGTACATCGAAATAACTGACATCAACATCCGAATACAATGTTTGACTTAAGTCATTGAACTGCTCTTAATGACTGCTATCATAGATTGTGCAAGTTCTGTTTGTAGCGTACAATTTTGTACTACACTGTTGTAATTATTTTTAATATTTTCACCTCCTAAAAAGGAAACTTGGTGTGGTGTACGCCATCATGTCTGTGGAGAGCACACGAGGGCCACAGGGCAGTGCAAGCATGATCCTATCAATGACATGGAAAGCAACAAGAAGTACTTGGAAAAGGGGTCCAAAGCCATGGCTGCACTACGCAAGATAGTGCTTGATCCAAAATGGCTCAATACACTTCGCTACTATGTGAGATTCAGGTACTTGCCAGGGGCTAGTGGGGGAATATGTTGAAACAGTTATGTACAATTATCTTGGATTGTTTTCTAAATGACTGATTGGATTAGAGCAGTTTCTTGTCCATTTCAGACATACCAGCGTGTTGGAGTCATATAACAGCATGATGACAAAATATGTTCCAAAAAGAATGGCATTCGAGTAAGTAACAAAATTAACATATTAACAGTCAATATCTCGAAATCCTTATTACATGCAAGGTTCTGCTTGTTGAGTCTCCGTGGGGTTAAACAGTGTGAGTAATGAACTAAGAAATTTGAGCAACAACTAAGTAATGTTGTCCTCTGTTAGTTTCCCAATATACATGTAGACTTCATATTCATCTTAATTTAGTGTAGTGTGGTCTGCAAGTGTGGTCTGTAAGTGTAGTCATGATTACACTGGAACCATTAACAACTTTGAGCTTGTCTGGAAATAAAATTGTGGAAAAGAAGCTGATTATTTTGCTGAGCAATGTTGCTTTTAAAACATTGGAGTTGTTCACTTCATTGAAGTGGTTTTCAATTGGGTGTTGAGAGTAATCAGGCAGTTACTTTTGTTTTGGTTTCACTAGAATGGCTTAGAAGTCTACTGGTAACTGTTAAGTAATTGGTTTAGTTTTGGTTTTACAACACTAAATTTAAAACTACTATAGATTCAAGTGAAACCAATTGATTGATTTAATTTGTGTGTTACAGGTAATAACTATGTCTTATCTGATCACCTTCTACTAGGTATCCTTACTTCATCATGAGAGTGACGTTGGCTGCAATCGACCACAACATGCACTTGTCAAGAAAATCAAAACTAACCAAAGCAGGAAAAGAGCAAGGCCATAGAAAATATTCAAAAAGTTCTCAAAAATTTCATGCCGAAATTGTGAAAGAAGAAAAGTCTTTCAGTTATTTCCCATTCCTTGTAGCAAAAATGCTCCACAGGCGCTCCATGTATGAGGGCAGTTTCACATTGCCTTCTGATAGAATGAGTGAATTTGATCCAAAGCGAATTGCCCCCACTATTGGAATGAAGGGGCCCCCGCCAACTGAAGAGTTGATGAAAGGACCTTCTCGTTTTGAAAAGAAGGAAAAATGAGAGCATTGGAACTATGTCATAGCATGCTAAATCTTTCTACATCAGAAATTGTTTCTAAAATGACCGTGTATTTATTAAAATTTTGTACAAATGAACTAAGGGCTTTCCCTTTTACGTGGAAAAGTTTGAACAGAACAATATTTCATATTCATGTTAAGTCCTAGTAGGTGCACAAGCAGGGAAAAAGTCCCATTTCAAATGGAATTTGTTATTTTAGACATCTACAGCAAGTTGATGGACTGATGAAGTTCATTTTCTGTTCATGACTTTTGTGTTAATCTCCCTACTAAACAAAATGGCCATTTAAACTGTTAACCATAATATTGATGACCACAGGTATCAGGTGTCCAGTGTCCATTTTTAGTAATGCTTGGCCAGATTACCTAATTAATGATCCAGACCCAGGTAAAGTTGGGCATGGAAGGGAATATGTGTTGCTGATCAGGCTGATAATATTCGGTACGCATGAGTGACAGCTGTTCACATGTCAGTTATTTCTAAATCCCATGTGTCTCCCATCAGGAGAAGGGTATGCTTGTCTAATCATCCTTACTGCACAGGCAGGTAGGACGCGTCTTTTCCCTCTACCCAATTTCCCATATTTCCAGAGAGCGAACTGGCGATAGGCTGCTTTGCGGAAGCTTTCCATGGAAAAATTGAATTCGTCAGCTCTGATATCACAGCGTGCCTTTATGCACACTTCAAGAATGTCTCTATCCAAGCAAATGTTATTAAAGGTTCTATAAGAAGTGATGCACTGGCGTTTCTTGCAACAGACATTTTCTTGCTCTGTTTCCATTGGTACACAAACGCGACACGCACCATGGAAGGTCAGTTAGAGGTGTAGGCTCTTCGGGTATGTTGTCTGCAACTAGCTGTTTAGCAAAGTCCAAACTGCCCCTGCCCATACTCAATAATTTAACCAGTAAGTCATCCTTTGTAGGGTTGTCCAGGGATTGAATGAATTCCTAGCAAGAAATTTTAGAAATATCCTAATAAAGATAATTGAGTCAACCATACAGTGAATGCCAGCCCAGTGACTGAAATGAGTACATATATCAATTTAGCTTTTTAGTAGTACTTAGATAGTTTTGAGATGCATTTGTGATTCAAAGGCAATCAAGTTATTTTCACTTGCACATCATGACCTCATCAGGGCAAACAGTTCTTTGAAGTGTGGAAACATTCAAAATCCCAGTGGTTTATCTGAACAGGCATTTTGTTCTCTTCCTTTCCCGCAGTTACATATTTTACAATACCTATCAGTACCAGGTGCATTGAAAGTAATTAATGTGATCAATCGTGTAAATGAACTTGAAATTTACGAATTGATGCCAGCATTACATATCTGAGCATCGGCTGTGTAATGAAAATTTACCTGGATTTGTGCGGGGGACTGCTGAACTTCCGCCTCCAAACGCTCGGCACAATCAGGAATTATATTTTCCTGGCCTCTTTGTGCGACTGCTGCTGTCGATACCTGTCCGTAGACGAAATTATAAATCAATAAACGCTAGAAGAATAGTTAAATTATTGTGACAACATTCATTTGTAAGCTTCTGTATCATACGGCGGTCTCGTACCTGATTTTTGCTTCGTTTCCTCAGAAACGAAACGGTAGTGTTTTCAGTTCAGGGGTGAACTATTTACATAGTGATTTGCAATATCCAATCAGAGTAAAGTTCGTAATTGTTAATGTAAATACGGTGGAAATTCGGTCATCGCAACAGAATGTGGCGTTCCCAACATTTCAATTGCTGCTTTATTCGAAAATGGGGAATTACGACTGCAACTCTCGTTTCTCGTTATTAAAATACACAAGAAAACTACACACTGGACTTCTGTTCGGATAGCAATAGTGAAAAGGAAGTTTATTTTGGAGGTAGAGAGACCGCCAGACCACGCGATTTGTCCACTAGTGCGATATTTTAAGCCGATGAAAGCAATTCGTTTTGTTTAGTTCAACGAAGAAATGGTACTGTTTTCCGTTTCATAGTGATTTATTGCCATAGTGAGTATGAATGTTATCAGTCAGTAACGATTGTAATTCACAAGGTAAGCATGTTCAACAAAAATAACTTGTTGTTTCGTTTCCTCAGAAACGAAACGGTACTATTTTCAGTTCAGTAGTGAACTATTTACATAGTGGGGGTAATATCCAATCAGAATAAAGTTCGTAATTGTTAATGTAAATACTGCGGTAAAATTTCAGCCAAAACTGGGTGCATCGCAACAAAATGGGTCATTTGCAACATTGCAGTGAAACTCTCGTTTCTCGGTTTACCTTACACCAAAAAAACTGCGAACTGGACTTGATAGTGATAGTGAAAAAGAAATATATTTTCGAAATAGAGCGGCACCGCCACACCACGCGATTTGTCCACCAATGCGATATTTTAAGCCGATGGAAGCAGTTAGTTTTGTTTAGTTCAACAAAGAAATGGTACTCTTTTCCGTTTCAGAGTGATTTATTGACATAGCGAGTATGAATGTTATCAGCCAGTAACGCTTGTAATTCACAGGGTAAACATGTTCAGCAAAAATAACTTCTCGAAACTAAATTTTATTTCGTCACACGGAAAGAAAAGGAAATTAAAATGTCATGCAGGTAGAAATAACTGGCGACTCAAATGTTCCTAAGTCTTACTGTAACGATGTATTCTAGAGAAACGAAGATATCTGTTTCTGTGCTTGATTTAAGTGTGATTAAGATCACAACTACGGCGACATAATTTTGGTCAATCAGAACACTTGTCAGGAATAACAATCCCGCCCCTTTACTACTGTGGCTGTTTACGGGAAAAGAACACGCACTTGAAGCGTTTGGACGATGCTACAGATACGATATATTGCGGAAGGTAACTAGTTCATCATATTGTAATTTAATTAGCGTTGGTATACTGCAAAATAGGCACAACATGGCTTTTTTATGAGGTTTTCTTCATATCGTAGGTGTCGACATTTTCTAGATTTAGTTGAATTTCTCGAATTTTCCGCCACAATTCCAGTAGCTTTACTTCTTAGAGCGCACTTTTAAAAATAAGAAAATTTATATTTCGACATACCGCGGCATTTCAAGAGCCGGTTTCCATGAAAACACCGATAGCATTTGTATTTTAACTTCATAATATTCAAGCGAAAGTGCTGGAATAATTGCACAACTGTCGTCACACACGAGGCGTCCTTTTTTGAAAAGAAAAATGTACTGCGTCACTGACAACGAAACGTAGAGTGCCGCATCCATTCGAATCAAGGACTGCCCGGCACAGAAATGGAAAAATTATGCGTCAAATGCTTTTGCCTCTTAGCTTTATTTAGCCTCACACACAATACTTTGAATTTCTGAAAAATTTGGCGGGGCTGTGTGGCCCGCTTCCCAAAACGCTTACCCTATTTAAGACCAAAGTCTGCGATTTTTCTAACCTATTTATGGCCAGTCCCTTAAATTAATACCCTCTTTCAGACCTGCCGCAGTTCTCTAGTTCAGAAAAAGGTATTGTGAATGGCTTTAGTTGCTGGTCTTATCGATAATAATGAAAAACGTGGCTTCTTCTAAAAAACATACCTAATTCAAGACTAGAGTGCAAAAACCGTACCCAGTTTGAGACCAAAATGACCAAAATCGATAATCTACTTCTGACTAAAATGTCTTTAAAAAAAAATGTCCCTCCGACGCTGGCCATACCTATATAGCTGATATAAGGGAGTACCCCTCTCCCCTAGGGCAGAGTCAAAGTGAAGTATCACAAGTAAATACATTTCGAAGCGCGTTGACTGTAATAACTGATACAAGTGTAGACAACTTAAATTAATTACCCCTTGCTCTTTTACAATAGGTTAAGTACTAAACCTCATCTGGACGAAAAACCCCAGGCTCTGGCAACTGAGCAGATCAGTGCGGTGCAAAGCTGCGCATTAGCACATATCCCCCTCACCCCAGGACTTGTCATGCACAAGATATCAAAACCCCAGCCTTTCTCAGACTTTGAATATCTTTCCGGAAACGAAACACAATTTCTTTCTGAGAAATAGCTTCTTGTTGCACTTGGACTCGACACATTTACAAACGTCAACACAGTTGAGGTCGGCTGCTTTGCACGGACACGCTCCTTTTCCTCTCTGCCGTGCACATTGCCCAGAACAAATACAGGTTACTCTTTCATTTTCTATACCCGGGAAAAGAAAGAAACAATTTAGGAGCTGTGACGAAACAATTATTAAGTCAATACAGCGGCCGCGTGCAATGGCCATATTGAAATATCTTCTCACCTCTGTAGTTACGTCTACATCTTCCTCGTTGTCCTCTTCATTCGAGTCCAATGCTGAGCCATAAAAATTTACAGGTGTGTTTGCGGCATCTTCTGGAAAGCTGTCCATGAACCACGGATCCGGCGAACTATTGGAATACTAGTTATCGGCCAACAAAGTGAAAGATACGATCTTGCAGTGGCGCGCTTCGAATCGACAAGAAACAGAGGAAACCCGCGATAAGCAAAGAGCGAATCAGAAATCATTTCGTCATTTGAAAACAATAACAAACGGCCGCAATGCCGAATGGATGAAACTGGTCCTTTAATATCAGTGTGATGCGCGGCGAATGTGTTTTTCAACGAGAATTTACACATAAACATTCCAAGTCTTTCAAGAGCCACTGTATTGAAATCGGCTGAACTCGTAATATGGTAACTTGCTATAAAGCGAAAGTTATAACCAGTTCTTTTTCTTTTAAACTTCAAATTGCTTTTAAAAGTAGACTCTATTTGGGAATGAATCAGCAAGTTTGTAGAATTTTTTTCTTGGACTAAATTTTAATTGATCATTATAAATTTATTTTCTGTTTCGTATTACGTATGAAATCTGAAAGGCATCATCGTGCTCTGGACGATCCCTAGAATCGTCAAATTGTCAACCAGATGAAATTCAGGGTTTTTCGCATTTTTATCACATGACATTTTCTCTCCTTTTGAGTTGAGCATTTCCCATTGTTGTGAAATCAATTTGGCGTCAGTTTTTTAATGCGTTTCCTCAATTATTGCTTTGCCGAATTTGCCTGCGGGTCCATAATAAATGATCCAAATTATTATCATTAGAGGACACACAAACAAAACATTGACGTGAACGTATTGATTATATGTATAAGTACAATTTAAACCTTCGATAATTTTCGGTGTGAAATCGCCTCACTTGTTTCTTGCTCTAAGCTACTGTACCGTTTCCTTGTTCGTTGTTGCCTTGTTTGTTCCTTTTTGTGGCGGCGGCGGGGGAGAGGGGTGGAGGAAGGTGAAGGGTGGGGGTGAGGCTGTCATTTCTGCGTCCAGCCAATGCAGTGATGGTGCGAGTATGTTCCATTCTTCGTTTGAATAGTAGATTTGACCGCCTGACGAAGTCTGGCTTTTGATTTCGTGGACTGTTTGAAAACGATGCAAATGCCCTCGCACAGAAAGTAGCGAGTGATTCGTTGCAAAATCAGCCCAAGACTTACATGTATCTTTTGAGAGGACTCACAGTTCAGGGGTGGCAGCCTGGGTACAGACATATACTATTTTCTTTCACGCGGAAATCTGTCTGCACAGCAGGCTAAAAGGCGTGGAGTTCTCGAAACTGAATACTTGTAAAGGCAAATGTACAACCTGGCAAACGTTTTGGAAGAAAATCACGCTGACCTGGAATTAAGCAAAACCAGGAGCGAACCAAACAAGACATTTCTTAAAAATCCTTCGAAAGGCCACACAGGAAGTGGCAGCCTTTTCCTGACCTCCGTGCAAAAACAAACTATTTTAATTTCACATAATTTCGAACTTCCATAACTTATTAGACGCTCAAATATTCGGAGAGTCACGAGTCATAAATATCACCAGCACCTACATTTCCCATTCTTGAGATACGTAAATCTATGGCAAGCCGTTTGTAGCAAAATTAAATCCTTGCAATATATGTTTAATCCTTTAAATAACGGTTTTATTTAAAGATAGAAAAAGGCATTCAATCCAATGGTAAATAAAATTTTTGGTTCAATTCAATCTTTTAATTTTCATGATTCAATCCAATACCTGGAATATTGATTCAATCCAATACCTAAAATATTGATTCAATCCAATACCTAAAATATTGATTCAATCCAATACCTGGAATATTGATTCAATCCAATACCTAAAATATTGATTCAATCCAATACCTGGAATATTGATTCAGTCCAATACCTCGAATATTGGTGTAATCCAATACCTAAAATATTGATTCAATCCAATACCTGAAATATTGATTCAATCCAATACCTCAAATATTGATGCAATCTTCCTGGGCCGAGCGCGGCCAACAGGAACGAGAGTAACTGAGCACTAGAGAGCACTGAAAACATGGCGGGCGAAGGAGAACTAGAGTTAGAAGTTGAGTTTCCTAAGTTTCTTGCAGACATCTTGGATAAAACGGAAATAATTTTTGAGAACTTTGACTCAGAAGTTGGAATCATGGAAGACCATTTCTTAAAATTCCTGTTGAGGTGCTCGAGGAACTTTGAGGACTAGGATTCATCTGGACAACGATAACAAAGATGATTGGAGTTTGGAGATGGACAATTCACAGAAGATTGACAGAGTATGGCTGAGAAGATATGAGGGGTTTCAACAACTTACCTGATAAGGAACCGAAATCATTCAAGAGTATGGATATAATTTCATTGCAGGTTTCTTTAAGTCCATTGGGTTACGGGTTCAACGGAGAAGAATAAGAGAAAGGTTAGCAAAATTAGATCCCCAAAATACTGTCTTGAGATGGGGTGCGTAAATTCGCTTTGGCATCTGGATGGACATCACTCTCTGATCCGATGGAAAATATTAATTCGGCTGTATAGACGGATTTTCTCGGAGAATAATGTTTTTGAAATGTAGTGCCAGCAATAAAGCAGAAACAGTTCTTGAATTCTTTCTGGATGCCGTTAAGAGAGACGGAGAATTTTGGCCTTCGAGAGTACGAGTAGATCATGGTGTTGAAAACGTTGATGTGTGCGATACAATGGAGCAGGTTAGAAGAGAGGAGAGGGGCAGCTTCACTGCAGGGCCATCAACACAACCAACGAATTGAAAGATTGTGGAGGGATGTTTCCGTTGTGCTTCCCACTTGTACTTTTACACTTTTTGTAGTATGGAATTGTCAGGCATCCTGGACACTGATAATTCAGTGCATCTTTCCACCTTACACTTAGTTTTTCAACCAAGGATAAACCTTGCTCTTTGCCAGTTCACTGAAGCTTTCAACCACCAAAATGTAAGAACAGAAAAAAAAACTGGTTGCCATACCAAATGTGGCTTAATCATATGATGCAGCCTGAAAACCCCGTTTCAAATGGAAAGTCATATGATTTTGAATACTATGGTGATGATCCTGATGGTCCAACTCCATTGGACAGTGATAAGAATGTTGTAGTTGAAGAAATTGACCTGGGACAACATGATTCATTGCAGTCATTTGTATTGGAAAGGCTAGATCCCTTAAGATAATCAAGTCAAATGGGAGTAGACATCTTCCAAGAGGCTCTAGAACTAGTGACAGTTAAACTTGGGCAACTGACAATTGCATAATACTACATGTGTGTGGGCTGGGTAAAGGAGATTATGGCCCTTAAAGTATTTTGGCAACTCAATTCACAACAGAAAACCTCACCCTGTATCAAGTAAATTATTTTCTCATCTTCCTTTTCATTGATATACAAAACTCAGAAACTGCTTGAATTACAGAATGCCTAACTTCTAGCAACACAACTAAACTGAAGAGAAATCAGGGCATTTGATAACTGCCATGTGCACTACTCTGCCTTGTAGATTTTTCAGGTGCTTATCAAAACAGATGTTAAAATGTGGCAAGGTTAATTTGTTATCTTATTTTCAAAAGTACCCAGGAGACAAGACTAACCTCTTGGTGCACTGGCGTAATGGCTACTAACAGGACTCATGTCACTAGCCAAAACTAACTTTGCACCAGCCAGCCTTTTTCATACACAGCTTCACTGACTTTTTTATAAGAGTGGTCAATCTTGGACATTTCTTGTTGCATCTAAAATGTTAATAATAATCACTAAGAAAATTTCACTCCCACAAACACGAATCCTGTTTTTCTTCAATATGCTTATGTTCAATCTCTGATGTATTTTTATCAGTGTTGCCATTTTCTTTTATCTCCCTTTAATAGTTAAATATTTATCATATGCTTATTAAGGCAATTATTTCCATGAAATTCACTCATAGTTTCCCTGTTTTCATTAGTTTCTATTCTCTTCAGTTTTACTTTGTCAGGATAATTCTCAATTTTGTCTTCATCCAGTAGACCAGTACTCCATTCCATCATGATTGTCACAATGGCTAGTGAAAGTGCAAAATCTACTATTCAAAACTGAAATGTGTGGCTAGTTGGCAGTAGTGTTAGCCTTGAGCCTTGGGTACCTAATAATATTCACAACAAATTGGTACCATGTTTGTAATAGAATATCAAGGAAAACATCGTTTTTAGGAAAGAAGTACCACATGTGGGTTAAATAATGCAAAACATGAGACAACAACATTGAAAAACTTAAAACACATCCAAAATGTTCAATGATTGCTGTCTTGTAAAATGTAAAGGTTCTTATTTCAAAAATAACTTAAAGCCAGGTTTACACAAGCAGTTTTTGTGAGAAACATGTTTGACTGTGCACACGGCACAGCAAAAATTTTGTTTACAGTTCAAAGTTTAGTGTGCCAGTAATGATTGGACAGCAGAAATATGCACAATACCAAAGACCAATGTGGTAGCAAAATTTGCCACAGTTTATGTTATTTGCCACAAAAAGCTAGCACACACAGCTTTTAATAAACAAATATGTTTGTCTCATAAAAATTGGTTAACTTACATCTACAAAAGCGGCAGTAATAGAATCTAAATTTTCCGTGTCCCTTGTGTCTCGGTTGTAGCAACGTCTCATTTACCTAAGCAGACTAATGGTTTGATCAAGAACTTCGGCGTGCGCTTCTGCAACTTCTGAGTCAAAATTCTCAAAAATTATTTCCGTTTTATCCAAGATGTCTGCAAGAAACTTAGGAAACTCAACTTCTAAATCTAGTTCTCCTTCGCCCGCCATGTTTTCAGTGCTCTCTAGTGCTCAGTTACTCTCGTTCCTGTTGGCCGCGCTCGGCCCAGGAAGATTGCATCAATATTTGAGGTATTGGATTGAATCAATATTTCAGGTATTGGATTGAATCAATATTTGAGGTATTGGATTACACCAATATTCGAGGTATTGGATTGAATCAATATTCCAGGTATTGGATTGAATCAATATTTTAGGTATTGGATTGAATCAATATTTTAGGTATTGGATTGAATCAATATTCCAGGTATTGGATTGAATCAATATTTCAGGTATTGGATTGAATCAATATTTTAGGTATTGGATTGAATCAATATTCCAGGTATTGGATTGAATCAATATTTTAGGTATTGGATTGAATCAATATTCCAGGTATTGGATTGAATCGTGAAAATTAAAAGATTGAATTGAACCAAAAATTTTATTTACCATTGGATTGAATGCCTTTTTCTATCTTTAAATAAAACCGTTATTTAAAGGATTAAACATATATTGCAAGGATTAAATTTTGCTACAAACGGCTTGCCATATAAATCCCAATTCCTCTAGAGCGGTTTTAATCCTCCTTAGGAAAAAAAGATCGCGGCTGTGCATTTTACCCCAATACCATGCGAACCTTGCACAGCCCATAAAGTACATGAAAAGCTATATTTTTGCAATATTTGTCCCTGTACTTACGACAAAGTGTATGTTATGTTTGAAGATGTTAGAGCTTTTCTGTACGTTAGTATGAGCGTTACGTTGCTAGAGTTTTCGTGCGCTAAGAATTATGAGTTAATGAACCAGTCGCCATCTTTTTTTCTACGGAGGATTGAGTGTCTTAAAACCAAAAAAAAAAGTAATCACTCTAGCCAATCACAAAGGACACAGATAACCCGTGGACCAATCAAAACTCCAAGTAAGTACGTGTCGCTGACGCAAAGCGCGGGAAAAATGTGTGCGATTTTGGTTTACTTCTGATTGGATGAAAAAGTGGCGCGAGGTTTTTTAAACCTATCGTGTATTAGTACAAAAACCAATTACTTTTCAACACATGAAAATAAATGAAACCGCGCTATTGTAGACCCTATCATTGTCCTGGAAACCATCTTGATAAGAAGGCAACACTCGACAGAAAGTACTTTGTTTGTAGTGGTAATTTGAAATTACAAGCACGATTACTCCGTGAATTGTACGACACGAGGTCCGATTACTAATTAATCGTATCTCTAACAAATTTCGGAATTAAAAATGTCTTTTGCGAATTTCTTTTGTAGTGCGTTTCATAAGTTTTGAAAACTGTAGGAAACATTTCAAAGAAAGCCATTAAAGCGCGCGCAATTGACGTGCGAATCACGTGGGTATCCAATTACAGGTGTCCGATTACAAAAGGTTCAAATTGGATACCTGAAATTGGACACCCACGTAATCGCGCGCCGATTAATAATGGTAATAGGACTGAGTGGAATCCAATTCGGTCTGTAATCATACGAGTGATTAACAAAATCGGACGACTGCGAAGCGGGAGTCCGATTTGTTAATCACGAGTATGATTACAGACTGACTTGAACGACACGATGTTCTGTTACCAATTAATCAAAACTATGACAAAATTCGAGAAACGAACAAACCATCGATTGCGCACTGAACGATTAAACGTCGTAATGAATGCTGAAAAACACAGCAGTTTACTCAACAGAGTGCACCGCAACAGCGCGCGCAAAATGACGCGTACTGTCCAATTACAAACATGACGCGTACACTGTCCAATTAATTCTCAAATCGGGCTGCTGATAGCCAGTCACATTCGAGGATTTTGTTATAGTTTTGATTATGTGGCGAATAGGGGCGCGGAGAACCAATCACTATCGATAATTTTGTTATAGACACGATTAGTAACGAAATCCCATGGTCAATAACTTTAATCATCCCTTAGATACTAGACAAAGGTTTGCATATCCAAATCTGAGGGATAAACATGTAGCTGAGCTGGAAAGCGTCTACCCGAGTTTTTAATTTTCCACACATTTGTCGTCTATAATTTTTTCCGTGAAGTTGCGCGAACTTAGCAAAGTAACATTCATTAAATTTGGTATTCATGAATTGCTCAGAATTCAATTTTAAGGAACTTATTTGCCATTGGATTCCCATGCAAACAACGTAAATGCTGATGTTGCTGCGTATCCGTCAGGTCTTTTGATATCATGAATTTAGTGAACTTGTAGCCGTTGTTAATCTCTTTTGTCGAACAAATTCAATTCATTTCTTTTTCATTGCCTTACTAAACGATCGCAAAATACCTTAGTTTACGAAGCCGATGTCATCACTCGTTTGTCGTGTCTGTGATTCTCAACACAGCTAGTTCTTTTTGAGATGTTTAATACCTCTTTCAAAGCTATGAAGCTGCCCGGTTTTCTCAAATGCAATGCAATCTTCAAATGGGTTAGGGATGAATTTTGCCATATTATTAGGCCTGCACGGTTTCTGAAGGCACATTTGACCATTGCATCCGGCAGCAGCTGATAATCAAACTTGTAAGCGTTGATTTGAGCTACATGTATTGGTCTAATTATTATAGGAAAACCGTCTTTTTTCTCGAAACAATTAGAGATTCGTTGTACCTGTGAACAGATCTGACTCCTAATTCTATTTGTGAGACTTAGCAAAAGTCAGATCTGTTCACCAGTACAATAAATCAATCATTGATTCGAGAAAAAAACCTGTTTCCTTTTAATAACAGGGCAATCGTAAATGCAAGCTTCTCGCCCAGTGTACATAGTACGGAGTTAAGTTTCGGTTGATTTTTTGGTATTTTTGTTCACTGTTGTTTCTTCATAAGTAGTTTTTTGTTTGTCTGAAACGGCAAACCCGGAAGTTTAATCTGGGACATGTTCGCTTTCATTATTAAGAGCTGATTGCTTAAATGAGACCAATGCAACTGATATTTAATTGTTCAGCTAACGATACAATTTCGGATAAATTGATCCGCTTCCAACCAATTAGAAGCGAGTATTTACGATAGCAGTGTTATTACAGTAAATACCGATGGTGTGTTTAGTAGTTGTCAATGTAAATTTGTGACATGAAAATCTTGCAGCAACTTCTGTAACATGGACAGCTCCTCCGCCAGCCTGGAATCAGACAGTCCCAACTGACATTAGAACAGTTGACATTTTGATATTCAATAGAAGTACACAAGTGCATCTGAAATGGAATTACATACTGTCCCCCGGCTCAAATCTGAAAATTACAGGATTTTCAATTTCGGAAGACGGCTCTGACAATGCTATCGATATTGGCTTCAAATTGCATGGTAGTGATGGTAGTGAGACGACGACAATACTCAATAATTTCGGAGCACGTTTTAATATCAGCAGAAGTGAAGTGGCCACCTTGATTATAAACAGAGCCACTGAAAGAGAAGAAGCTACCTTCCAATGCGTGCTTACGACGTCGAGCACATGGCGATACAATGTTCGTGTCAAGTTGACAGGTAAGAACTGAATCACTCTGTTTATAAAGTCGTATCTTTAGGTTATAATTTTCCAGCCAAGATGATTGTAGTATCAACTGATAGAGTGGTTGCAACAATCCATTAAAATCTACAATTCTTGGAAAGTGCTAGAAACTGTTTTGAGCCACCGGAAAAGGACGAAGCAAACTATGCAGTTATGTCGCAGTGGCGGCTGAGCTGAAGTTGAAGTCGATGTGTATGTGTACTTCTAGTACAAGCGACAAACCGAAATACTTTCTTTTTTTTCTCTAAAATGGAACCGTATTTCGATATAGGTAAGTAGAAAAGGAGGCAGCGCGGCTGAGTGGTTGGGGTGCCAGTCTTAGAATCCTGCGCTCGCGGGTTCAAGTCCCCGTTCTGACCACTTGTTCTCTGTAGTTCCGAGTTCACCTCCTCTGTCACACTTGTAAACAGCCAACTGGTCTGCCTTGTGCCTGCTGGGATTTTTAACCATGTTATTTTTACTTAGATTATTAGTTTCCGTTTTTGTTTCCATTGGCTCTGAAAAGCCCCTTTGGGGTAGTGTTTAATTAGGGTCCATGGTAGATGTCACAGATTTAGTTCCTAGTGCTTGCAAAAGTCAACTTACATATCTTGTTTTATATTTCATTTTGACGTT
Source organism: Orbicella faveolata (assembly GCF_042242905.1). Taxonomy (NCBI): domain Eukaryota; kingdom Metazoa; phylum Cnidaria; class Anthozoa; order Scleractinia; family Merulinidae; genus Orbicella; species Orbicella faveolata. The sequence goes on from NW_028301553.1 coordinate 23,756,252, forward strand.
TTAAGAACTTCAAATGCACTGGGATCGAACACCATTAAACCTGTCAACTGTTCAGGAAGGCAACAATATCACTCTGCAGTGGACGTATAGCTACACACTTGGCTTGCCGCCTTCATTTCAAGAAGCTACATTCTTTGATCTCCGTGATGGTAAAGAAAAGCGCATTGCAAACAAACCCCGGCAGGATGACCTCTATGTGGACCCGACTTATCGAGACCGAATCAAAATCCGTATAGATGATACCAAAGCGTCGATGACTTTTCTTACAGCGCTTAGATCAGACAGTGGAAGATACAAGTTAAAGGTTGAAACTTTAAACAATAGCAAGCTTGGTGGGCTTACAAGCATAATAGAAATTTCAGTGCAATGTAAGTAACTTCAGAAATATTTGGTTGTTTCGAAAACGGCTGTGACTAAAAGTGGGACGGGGACTTGGGGACGTGGGACGTGGGACGTGGGACGTGGGACGTGGGACTCGGGAACGCGGGGACGCGGGGACGTGGGGACTCGGGGACGCGGGGACGCGGGGACTCGGGGACGCGGGGACGCGGGGACTCGGGGACGTGGGGACGTGGGGACGTGGGGACGTGGGGACGTGGGGACGTGGGGACGTGGGACGCGAGCACGCGCAGGGACTCGAGGACGTGGGACGTAGGGACTTAAGGACGTGATAAACAAACAACACCTGATTTTTGCGCTGAATTTGTAAAATACAATTTTCGGCGGTCAAGTGAAAGGTAATCTAATATGCTGGAGAATTTGTCAGCAGACCAGAAGCTGATGATCCCCAGCATATATTAGGGACCAGCACCGACGACGACGAGCCCAGAGGACAACGACCGGAAGTAAAATTTCCCCTTACCGTGTTACTATGCATGCTCGACTCGTCGTCCATGTGAAGTTCAGGACGTCAAAACGTCAGGTTTGCCGTCCTGAGCGAACATGAGTATGTATTAATCTATTTACGCAGTGTTTCAGCCAGAAATTTATAACTATTGAAATGAAATTTGGTTATTTATTGAACCTCTTAGCTTTGTAATAACTAGATTTTACGGCGAGTTTGATGTAGGAATCGTTGGTAATAACATTATTTTGGGTTTATCGATTTGTGCGTAGTGAAATTTGCTTGTCAGCGAAAGTAGAAAATTAAATGAATTTAGAAATTGAAAAATGACTCTTTCTTTCATTTTGTTCTGGTTCCTATCTACATGTAGGCTTTCGCTTATGTTTTTAGGATAGGATTTTATACCGTGAAAGTTGTTTTAGATTATATCGGCCCGAAAATTCGGGTTAGTTAATCTCTAAGAGTGAAAACCTGTTATGTTCGTCCTACGAGAAATCGAGATTTTTCGACATAAATTTCTCATGTAGGACTGAAAGTTCGTTGTCATCGATAGTACCGTTTTCGTAGCTCAAGCGAAACTGGACGTGGAGCTCGTGAAAGGAAGACATGACAAAATTTTTCGATAGTTTTAAGTCGATGTTTGCAAGGACTCAGCTCTATTCACATGTCCTTGCACTTGGTTTTCACGCCGTGAATGACGTCCTCGACCCAGTCTAACAGAAATTTTACTCCTCATCGTCGTCTCATTCATCATCGGTGCTTAAGGTCCCTATTACTTTTCACTTCACCGCGGAAAAAAGTATTTTACAAAATTCAGCGCAAAAATGAGGTGATGTTTGTTTATCACGTCCTCCAGTCCTTACGTCCCACGTCCTCGAGTCCCCGCGCGTGCTCGCGTCCCACGTCCCCAAGTCCCCAAGTCCCCACGTCCCCGCGTCCCCGCGTCCCTGAGTCCCCATGTCCCCGTGTCCCCGCGTCCCCGATTCCCCACGTCCCCGCGTCCCTGCGTCCCCGAGTCCCACGTCCCATGTCCCACGTCCCACGTCCCAGTCCCCAAGTGCCCGTCCCATTTTTAGTCGCAGCCTTCGAAAACTTCGTTTTCTTCCGTTTTTCCCCGCTTTCCTGGGAAACCGTACATGGACCATGTTGAAGTAGACATTATATTCACTGCCGTCGTTATAGACCAATGGCAATTCTTTGTGTTACATTTATACACAGTATAGTTAACTTATGATGGAACCACCAACCTCATCGTCAGTGTCACTTCTGGCAGAGAACATTGTCTAGTGATGCAAACAGGGACGGGTTTAATCGTACCACGAGACAAAGTCAAGTTCGAGTCAAGTTAAACGTATCTTTTTTGGCTTTATCTGGTCTTTTGGTGGTAATTTATGTGTCAAAATGACGTACTATAGGTACGAGACCAGGTGACGGACACCGTAACGGGGACGGACACCGTAAGTCTTGGGATCCGCGCGCACCTATGATATGGGACAATTTTTCTATTTTTAGAACAAATTGCGCCATTCTGATGTCATATATCCGCGCGGATCCACGCACATGTCGGGGGCTCTCGCGTGGATGTTGTCACGTTGCGTGATCAAATGGTGAGAGCTGAGAGATTCTCTTGCAGATTTTTCACAGCGATGGCAGAGAATAAGCTAGGGAATGAGGACCAGGGCTCTTATATGTAGTTTTATGCTCTCAGCTAATGATAAAGGTGAGTTTTTCAGGCTCGAAAACATGACTTCGATTTCGCGCTGTGAATGAATGCTCGTTGTACGCGTAAGCTTTTGCGCTTGTTCTATAAAGAAAAGTTATGTAAGAAAACTCTTTACTGTTTGTTTGGCGAGTTTGCAAAAGTTTTTAAAAGCAAAGTCTGACACGTAAAAGTAGCTCATTTGCATAGTACAGCGTGTGCACTTTCAAGTCCGAGTCGGACTGCAACAATTTTCGCCAACGCCAAAAGGCTACTAACATCATGTGTGTTTCTTTAACGTAGTGAAATTTTACACTACGAAAATAAAATAGACAAGGAGTTTTGATAACTCAACCAACAAAATCGAAATCTTTATTCGAGTACCGTCACCATTCGAGTTGGTTAAAGAAAGCTGATTATTTCTGCTGTATTCACATATTTTCAGCTAAGCTTTTAATATGTTCTCAAACACCTATCAACCTTAAACATATTTAAAAACTAGAGATACATGAGTTCGATGTACGTTTTCACACGAAAGTGGGGAAGTTCAATTTGTCATGTCAGTTTTACTGAATGTACAAACCATGCATCGGCGGGCGCTCTTATTCATCGACAACAGTCAATTTATTGGATTTTTACACAAACAAAACTGAGTAGAATCTACAGACATAAACTTTATTGTCACTTATTGGGCCTTGATAAAACATCAAGCGTTGCTTACAATTCAGGCGAAACTCAAACTTGCAATTATTTTTTTTTCCACTGTTTGGTCGAGATAGACTCTGGTGAAATCCTCGCAAGCGTGTGGCAAGAGCAGGGAAACTTTGAGGTCCTGAAACGATGCTATATCCAAATATATCCAACTAGTTTTTTGCTGTGTTTTGGAAAAGTTGTTAATCTTCAACATATGTGAAACTTAGAGTGGAGTAACGTGGAACTATTGTAAAAGAAGCTGCAGAACACAACTTGGTCAGTGATATATATCATAAAGTGGCACGTAACCAAATTCGACACTGTCTTACTTCACTCAAAGTGGAGCAGCTTATGAGGAAAATACTGAAGCAAAAGTATTGAGTTGTGAGCAAAAGCATCAAACATTTCGGGAATTTAGGACACCATTTCCCTACGCTACATCCGCAAAAATCCTCGCAGCATGTACGCGCGTGTGCCGCACGGGATGGCGCAATTTGTTCTAAAAATAGAAAAATTGTCCCATATCATAGGGACAGCCCCAATACTAGAAATGGCGCACGCTTACGGTCTCCGTCCCCGATTATGGCTCCTGACGAGGCTCTTTTTTGTAGGTACTTTGACTCAATTTTTTTTTTCATCGTACGCCTCGATTGCGAAAGTTCAGCTTAGTTCCTTCTTTGGTTCGCAGCTTCTTCTGAGACAATCATCGACATGCATTAATTTTCGTCGCACATTCCGACCTCTATTAACTACACAACGCTAAGGCATAGGTTCCGTTTCAACGATACACAGTGAAAATTGACATGAAGTATAACAATAGCATTGCGCGGCATTCGAGAGCCACCTTGCTGCATCTATAGGGCATAATAGATTGCAACCCATTCTCTCTGCGGCCACATTGGTGGATAGCATTCTTTTATATGTGTACGGGTTTTCTGGAGAAGACTTCGCCGTGAAATTAATAGATGGCAAGGCTTGGCGAGGACTGCTGGTAGTGCTAAGGCTATATTGTTTTAAAATGCACAACGAAATGTTGCTTTCGTGCTCACGTTTGCAGTAGCTTGTAGTGGAAAACTGTTTCCTGTGAAACCTAACTGACAACTTTTTTTAACAATTATTATCGTCAGACGATATGGTATAAAAAAGAAAAAATGAAATAACTATTATTTGACTCGAACTTGACTCGTGATTTCAACTAAACATGGACTCGAACTTGTGCTACGATTAAATTCAAACAGAGACCAATCAAAACCACGACAATTACGTTGTTAAGGCCCGCGCTCAACCCCTCTTTTTGCACGGCTGTTTCTCGCAGCTGACAAACGGGCATCGAGGCCTATAAGAAAAAACACTGTTGTTGTTAATTCCGGTGTGCATACGGCCTAGTCAATTTATACCTTTCGGAACCTTTTCTTTCCACCTTTGTCCGCCTCTGGATCCTTTTCACCAAACGTCGATAATCGTTAGGCTCTGTTGTTTCATCTTAGCATTTAGTTTTATTTGTTGCCGTTATTTTTAGTCGGTTCGTCGCTATGTTAGCAACTTTCGAAACCCTAGCTAGCAGCTTGTAATTTTAGCCATTAATTAATTATTTTTAGAATAAAACGGGGACTTAAGTAAAGAACTGACCTCGTCACGTTCCTATCGGCTTTGGGATAAGTTTCACTAAGAACGCCTATTCATGGTTTTATTCGATTAGTTGTTTCGTCTCCTCGATAACAATTATCGCGCTGCTCATTGATTACTTACCGAGCTTTGCTTTCATGCACTAACAAGGTCAACAAAAAGGCACGTGGTTTCACTGGATAGCTTTTCGTCGTCACGAGCAACGACCTCCATTGGAAGCACCACAGTCATTCAGCAAATCGCTAACATACGATACGTTTTACCTTCACTAATTCACATGTTGGCGAATTAGAGGTCCTTTCCTCATGAAATGGAAAACAGCGACGTCAACAAACGCGAATCGCGGCCCTCCACGCTGATAAATTCCGAAGATGTCAGGCGGGAGAGAGCGTTATCCCTGAAGCGTTCTCGTTCTGGTCACCTAGGCTCTCTTACTAAAGCTCAGAACGAAATTGAAACACTGTTACTGGACGAAGTTTATGAATGTCGCTGAACTTGAAGAAAAGGCTGGAATTACTGAACATTTCGACATTCTAGCCCAGCAAAGGATGAGCCTTTCTACAAGTGTTGAAAAATCTATTTTCGATACACCGACCAAGCTTAACGAGTGGGTAATGGAAGATTTACAGAAAATGACTGATCCAAGGCATCCTGAATCCGTGAGGTCGCGTAGTCACCAATCGTCACGCCCCTCAAGCAGCACTTACAGTTCGAAGGCGCAAGCCTGCAGATTAGAGGCAGATAAGGCTCAACTGGTTCTTGTGCTTGTGGAACAAGAGAAACAACGGAGAATTGAAGAAGAAATGAAGATGTTAGAGCTGAAAAGAAAACAACGTGAACTCTCCCAGATGCGAGAAGCCGAGGAAGAAGAATTAAAGGCCATCATTAGGCTGGAATCCCTAAAGATTGAGGCAAACCACAAGCTCGCTGAAGCAAGAAAAGTAGCTGCCGTTATGGACTTAGAGGCCAAACTTGCTGACGAAATGGAAGGGGAATTATCAGACAATGAGTCATCATCAGTAGAGTCAGCGCCCTTCGATTGCGCACCACCCTTGACTGGCAGTGCTATTAATCCTCCGTTGATTGCTGTTACGCATTCCGCACCCCCACTGACACCCAACGTATTGGCCATGCCTGCACATCTCCCTGGTGCTTCACCCACGGCCATGGCAAGTGATCTGAGTCCACCTGTATCGAATAGCCTTACTCCCTTCACACGGCCCAATCTGTCTCCATCCGTAGCGCCAAGTCCATTGGTGCCAGCTTCCACCAAAGTATCAGTCACACTGTTGAATACCCCTAAGACCGGTGTTTCACCCATGACCACTGTCAGCAGCCTGAGCCCACCTGTGATGAACATTCTCGCTCCGTCAACACTGCCCTGTCGGTCTTCACCCGTAAAGTCAAGCCCATTTGTGCCAACCTTTACCATACTACCTGTCAAGCCTGTGAACACCTCTCAGATTAGTGTGTCATCGGTCACTGTCAGCCGTCTGAGCCCGCGCGTGACAAGCGACCTTTCTCCTTGGGCACCGCCCTGTCAGCCTCCGTTTGGCACCTTGAGCGTGAATGCGACGCCCGTACCTTACCATGATTACCGCGGCTATGAAAGACATCTCAACCACTGAACATGAGCTTGCGTACAACCAAAATTTCTCACGTATTCAGTTTCCAAAATTTTGGTGGTGTCCCAGCAGAGTTTCCTTTATTTAAGTAACGCTTCCAGCGCATTGTGATGTCACGGGAAGATATGGATGATAGCAGCAAAATGACTCCTCTTCTACAGTGTCTGGCTGGGGAGGCCAGACAGGCAGTAGCTAGCCTTGAGACGGCCACAAATGGAGTCCATCAAGCACTGCAAATCCTAGAACAGAGGTACGGACGACCGTGTATGATTGTTAACTCTGTCATCAACAGCCTAGTAAAAGGTCCATTCATATCTGCGAGCGATAAGATCAACCTATGGAAATATGCTGACAATGCTACGAGAGCCCTTGCAACCCTAACATCCATGAACTGTCTGTCGCAGGTCAACCAAGGCAATATTGTCAGTATGACAGAACGACTACCAAAGCCATTAAGGACAAGTTTGCTACACTTGCCTGTTACTTGGAAACAAAGGGCCAACATTTGCCAACCCTGACAGATTTTGTTGGTTTTGTGAACAAGCATACAAATATTGCTAACCATCCTGTCAGCGGCAAATCCCAGCAGTTCAACTACAACAATTCCAAGAACAATAGGCCGGCATCCAACGAGAAAATGGACATTCCTAAATACACGATGAGCATCAACGATGGTGGGAAGCCACCACCTAAGCAGCCTCCGAAGAAGGGCAAGGACAAAGCGAATAACTGTCGCTACTGTGACCAAGCACATCCACTCTACCGGTGTGAGGCATTTAAGGCGAAGACGACAAGAGAACGGATGTCCTTCGTCTCCTCAAAGACGCTGCGCCCTAACTGCCTCAAGGGTACTGAACACTCAACAGATACCTGTCCCAGCACGTTCAGACGTCGAGTTCAAGGATGTGGCGTGTTCCATTACTCACTCCTTCATCAAACACAGCGTCAGCAGAGACTAGAAAATTCTGCTTCGGAGGGCCAAGCTGCAGGAGTTGATGCCATTTTGCAATGTCATTTACACCACAATAACCTCAACGCCTGTCTGTGCCACTGCAGGGACAGAGGATTCAGAAAAAAGTTCTTTTACAAGTTGTACAATTGCGAGTAGTTAGTGGTAATGGGTTGGCTGGTACCACTTACGCAATGCTGGACTCTGGATCTGAAGTCACCCTCGTGGACCCATCACTGGTCAGCTCCCTGGGACTCTGTGGCCGACCCGACCGTTTGGTCCTCTCAACTGTGAGCAATCGCAATGAACTTCAAAAGGGCGAAAGAGTTAATCTTGCAGTCGAATGTCTCATTGATGAACAGCCACAACAACTTCAGCTTAAGGAAGTTGGGTCGGGGAAAGAGCTTAACATCCTGTTGCGCCACCAGCGCATAGCTGTAGACAAAGAAAGGTGGCCACACCTTCACGATGTTCCTTTCCCAGGAGTTGAACGGAAAAAAGATCTCAGTCATCATAGGGACAAATGTTCCGGAAGTGTTTGTCCCCCTGGAGGTTCGTCATGGAAGTCCAAACAACCACATCGTAATCCGTTCTTGTCTTGGCTTTGTTGTCGTCGGTAGAACATACATCAACATCCATACATCAACCAACGATGTGTCCCTCCACCATCAAGTTGACTTTTTCTGGGAGTCGGAGTCTCCTGGCACCACCAAACCTCACAAGTCTATGTCGGTTGAAGACAGGCATGCTGTGAACGGATTATTAACAGCACAATTTCAAAGTAGAATGACCATTATTGCATGGGTCTCCTTTGGAAACATGATCCACCTGTACTTCCCTTCAACCGCCCCATGGCTGAAATACGCCTTGGTCACCTGAAGCGACGCCTGCAAAGAGATAAAGGCCTGCATGAAAGGTACCGTTCAGTTGCTGATGGTTACATTGCCAAGGACCACGCCCGTAAGCTCACGAAAGAAGAGGCTGATCGAAGAAGTAACAAGACTTGGTATCTTCCTCACCACCCGGTTACCAGCCCCAACAAGCCAGGCAAGGTTCTTGTGGTGTTTGATGCAGCCGCAAAGTTTCAAGGCACTTCATTGAACGCTCAGCTACTGCAGGGCCCAGATTACATCAACAAACTAGCAGACGTCCTTATGCGGTTCCGACAGGAAGGAGTTGCCATCACCGCAGACATAGAACAGATGTTCCACCAAGTTCAGGTCCCTGCAGAAGACTGCGATGCCCTTCGGTTCCTGTGGTGCAGTAAGAGCCTCAACGATGAACCTGAGAAGTACCAAATGCAGGTGCACATGTTTGGTGCCACTTCCTCTCCGTGCTGCTCCATTAAGGCCCTGCGGCAAACCGCTGATGACAATGAGGACAAATATGGCAAAGAAGTCGCAGAAACTGTCTGCCGCAATTTTAGTGTTGATGACCTCCTCAAGTCTATCCACTATCTCCCAGGCAGCCACCCTGGCTGTTCAGCTCACAAGATGGTGGCTTCCATCTGACCAAGTTCCTGAACAACCGGAGAGAGGTTCTATTAAAGCTTCCATCTCAAGAGAGAGCAAACCTGACACTCAACCTCGAGTTGGACAGATTGCCAATTAACCGCACATTGGGTCTACACTGGGATACGGAGAGAGGCGTTTTGTGCTTTAAAACGGTACCCACCAACAAGCCGGCAACTAAGCGTGAAATTCTCTCCACTATCAGCTCGCTATTTGACCCCCTTGGATTCTTGTCTCCTTAGGTACAGGTACTAATATAAGATCTCTGGAAGGAGAAGATTGGATGGGATGATGAATTTCAAGACCGTCATTTGAAAGTTTGGCGTCAGTGGACAAATTATCTTCCATGGCTCGAAGATATCCAGATACCTTGCTGCTACAGGAACCTGGGCATGGTAAACAATTGCACTGTTTAACTTCACATTATCACCGATGCAAGCGAGTATGCCTACTCAACCTCAGCATACCTAAGGTTGAACCACCATGATGGCCAAACCCACTGTCCCTTTTTCTTCGGAAAATGTCTAAAAGCCCTTCTCAAGAGACCAACCATCCCACGTCTTGAGCTCATGGCAAGTCTGATGGCAGTCCGAACGAGCAACCTCATGAAAGCAGAGTTAGACCTTGCCATTGACCATGTTGTTTTTTGGACAGACTCACTGAAGGTACTTCAGTGCATTAAGAATGAAACCAGAAGATTCCACCGCTTTGTCGCCACCAGACTAGATGAGATTCATGAGCATATTACTCCAGACCAATGGCATCATGTCCCAGGAATCCTGGACCCAGCCGATGATGGATCGCGAGGCTTACTTATCGAAGCCTTTGAACCTGAATGTCAATGAAGAAGATCTATTTTCTCGAACCACTTCTGGACCAGATGGCTGCTCCAAGAACGCAAGAAGTGGATCCTTAAACGAAGAAACTTGACAGTTAACGATCTCGTCCTTGTGGTTACTGAGACCGCTGCTCGGCCAAGTTACCAGGGTGTTTCCAGGCCAGGATGGTTTGGTTCGCACAGCTGAGGTCAAGACCAAGAATTCAACACTGTTGCGTCCGATATCAAGGTTGTGTCTTCTGCATTGAATGTTTAGAGTGACTCTGTGCGTTTTGAACACCGAACTGTTAAGGAACTGCTAGGATCCAAATAGTTTTGTTGAACGTGCGCTTACGTTTAGCTAGTTCAAAGGGGGAAGCATGTTGAGGCCTGCGCTCAACCCCCATTTTTGGACAGCTGTTTCTCGCAGCCGACAAACAGGCATCGAGGCCTGTAAGAAAAAAACAATGTTGTTGTTAATTCCCGTGTGCATGTGGTCTAGTCAATTTATACCTTTTGGAACCTTTTCTTTCCACCCTTGTCCGCCTCTGGATCCTTTTCACCGAGCGTCGATAATCGTTAGGCTCTGTTGCTCTATCTTAGCATTTAGTTTTGTTTGTTGTTGTTATTTTTAGTCGGTTCGTCGCTATGTTAGCAACTTTCGAAACCTTAGCTAACAGACTGTTCGTGAAGACTCGAACATGCAGTTATTGTGTGAAGCAACTGGTGAACCAACACCAAACATCACCTGGATCAGAGTGTTGGAGGATGGTAGCAGCAGTGAAATACTGCACCAGGGTCAAACGTGGGACTTCCCAAACATCAGTAGGAGTAACTCTGGGACATACCGTTGTACAGCTGACAATGGGTTTGAAAATCCAGTTAGCCACAAATTCAAAGTGAAAGTCCTATGTAAGTGAATATACCTGTTTCGTTGATTAAGAGCCCACGGGGGCAGATTTAGGGGCGGGGGGAGAGAGGGGTGGGTGGATTGGATGGCTAGCCACCCCCTCTTTGGAAAAGAAAGAAAAATTGAAAACAAGTGTGAGTCTTATGGAAGAAGAAAAACAGGCAAACACCCTGGACAGGTACCTCATCGTAATTTCACCTTTGAGACATTGCTAGTATTTCTGATGTAACAGTTTTCAAGATTGGGTTCCAATTCTCAAATTGCCACATTTGGGGGCATGCCCCATTGATTCTGCACTTCAAGATACCAACCAACCCCTCTTGAAAACTGATTTATTCGCCCCTGGCCCGGATGCTTAAATGTCATGTTTTATTCTTTCTGAAAGTCTATTCATGAATCTGCAACCTCGCTCGGCGACAAAAGTGAGGTGGTGACTGGGTCTACCAGATGTTAGAAATGGAACAAATGTTTCTTCCAAAGGTTGCTTTCTTTATTTGTTAAAAGCTAGACTCACATAGTTGGTTACGTAGTTAGTTCACTGATTAAAACGTTATCTTTGGCTTTAAGCATTGCAGCGAAGGACATCTGTTTTTTTTTTTTTTGGGGGGGGGGGGGGTTTAAACAACACTAGTCTATCAAGGATGGTTGGTTGTGTGTCGAGGAATATTATTGGCAACTGACACTCCAAGCCGTTCTAGAGACCTGGAGACACACATTAAAGTAGTTTGTAGGTAACAGTTGCGTCATACGTCGATGTGATTAGAAGTGTTGATTGACTGATTGATTGATTGATTGATTAGTAGCAGTTATGTCAAATTACACATGTTTTGTATTAAGCCATATTTATTTTTTTGCAATTGTAGATACGTGTAAGAGTTTTACGTGATAATTGCATGTATATACTTGTTCGCAGACCCACCAGAGAATGTTCAGATCGAGACATCTGTCACTGATAAGAAAGCATGTGAAGGTGAAACTATCAGCATTAGCTGCTCAGCTGATGCTGTTCCACCTGAGATATCATATCAGCTGTTGGAGAATGGCTCTGTGGTATCAGACACATCAGGAATGTGGAGCAGGACATTATCAAGTGGAGGAGTGTTCATCTACAAATGTGTGGCCAACAACTCTTTAGGATCAACAGAAAGTGAAAATGTTATTGTTACTGTTAATGGTAAACAATTATTTCTTTTAACTACTAAGTATTGTGTTGGATTTTTTTAAATGCGAGTCTAAACAATGCTTAAATGTATTTTTTACCAGCTATGCAAAGTAACGTACAGTACTGCGACTTAGGCACGTTCAGATTTTACCATTTGACAATGAATAACATTTTTAACACTCATGAGGGCATCCCTGAAGCCTTCATGGTTTTTTCACAAAAATCAATACACTTTTCTCCCTTTTATAGAACCATTTATAACTTGGTGAGATTCAATAATCTTATATGTAATTACCCAGTGTTTTCATGAGGGATTTTAACAAAGGTCTTGGACTTTACTGAAGTAAATGTTGGAATATTCGTAAGTAAGCCAACCAAGGTTTGACAATAACTGACCACCCTATTAAGTATGGCTTAGCTCATTAACAAACGGGAACTATGGAAAGCAGACGGTGTCGATACACCTTGGCTGCACATTTTCCGGTCTTAAGTGAGAAAGCGAGTAGATTGTTCAAGAATTTCTTTCATTCAAGGATTCCTTTAATTGAACAGATAATAAGAGCAAATTTGACATTTGCATGTGAACAAAGAATTGTTGAAATTCAGGAATTTTTCTTTTATCGTTAAGTACCGTTGAGTGTTTCTTTTTCTTTATCAGCAGCACAACTAAACAGTACTGTACTGCAAATACCACTTTGCCCTCAGTCGAGCCAGTAGAAACTAAACAGCTCTGTAGCACATCTCTTAAGCAAGGCATTCCTATCGTAGCAGCAGTTGCACTTGTCAGTGAAACGAAAGGTGTTCTGGGAAATGTGAGAAATTTCTTTTCTCCATTCACCTTCTAAGCTACATGATGGAGAAGTTAGCTTCTCTTCAGGTAGCCTTCGCACGGGGTTGAATAAACTGTGACATGATCTTTGGAATTGATTATGAAGGAGCCATGACCTACACTACTGCGCTTATCATTGAGATGCAAACTGCAAAGTTCAGATTCGACCTACTGTAACAAGTGTGATTTTTGCCACCGTCAGTAGGCTTTTGTACATTATGCTAGCACTTTTTTTGAGCATTTTAGTGAGGGAAAAGCATTAAGAGGCTGTCTCTGTAAAAACCGACCACCGATTTTACTTTGAAAATTCGATTTTTCTCATAAGCTGGGATTTTGAAGTCCTTACCTGGTCAATCACTAAAATGAGCTTTATTTGATTAAAAATTCCAATTGAAGTTTTCTAGGATTGATTAAAGCTCGGTTCGCTCGACACAAGTTGCGTGCATGCCGAAACTGGAAAAATAGCACATATTGCCGGCGCTCTAAAAAATTAATATTCGCTCAAAAGTCCTAATTATTTTTTTCAGCTATAGATATATCATAGCAGTTTGTTAAGCTATGTTGCAACTATAATTCAATGCTGTTCCTTCAACGGTTTAAAGACGATTTTCAACCTGTTAAATCGAGTTTTGAACGAAACACGAAAATAGCTCTACTTTGAAGGCACGTTTTAAAAATGTGGCACCTGTTTGAATCTGCTGAAGGACATGAATAGAAAGTATAAATGGCCCTTAATTTAAAACAATAATAAAATTTGTCTGCCCAGTAGGTTTTCAAAACCAACGACTGCTTAAAGTTCAGGAAATTTTGAAAATATTCCGGTGAGTAACTAACATACTCGCCTTCGTAAAGTGCTCCAATAAATTCTCGTAAATCTCTTACCTGGCTTCAAGATTAAAGTTTTCGTTTTGCCAACACACTAGCAGGAGTGCATGTGAATTTACCCAAATCACAGATACAGTCTAGGTTGTAATTAAAAATGTGACTCTTTTACCTGAACCAATGGGAATTGTTACCTCCAAAATAGTTTGAATATTTTTTGACATCTGCAGATTCATCACATCTTTGTTCTTCAGTTTTTGCC